>NW_005841829.1:7761734-7761950 GCF_000455745.1 Alligator sinensis
CCCCCATGTTTCCCGGTGCCTTCTTCATCCTCCCTATATATTTGAAAAAGGACTTTCTTGGCGTCCAAGATCAAAGATATTTGATCTTGGACGCCAGTACTAGCTCTATGTCCGCCTTAGCTTTCCTAACAGCCCCCCTACAGGCCCGAGCAGTGGAGGTATACTTTTCTTTGGAGATACCCCCACACCTTCCACCAGGTGTACGCCGCCTTTTTG
>NW_005841829.1:7762293-7766715 GCF_000455745.1 Alligator sinensis
ACCTCCTGGGTTAAGTGGAGGTCCTGTATCTCGGCCAGGAACCTCCTAGAATGGTCCGACCTGGCTGACTGCTCCTCCCAGCAGATGCCCAGGTAATTTAGATCACCCATGACAACTACATCCCTTGCCTTAAGTGCCTCTACAAGCTGGCCCGAAAATTCCCAGTCCAGCTCCTCCCCTTGGTTGGGGGGTCTGTAGTAGACCCCCACCATTAAATCCCTCTCCCCACGACCCCCTTGTATCTTGACCCAGAGCACTTCAGCTTGCCCCTCCTCCGACCCCATTTTGCTGGCAGAGGATGTGTACTGCTCTTTGACATAGAGCGCCACACCCCCTCTCTTCCTTCCTTCTCTATCCTGCCTGTAGAGCCTATATCCCCCAATGCTAACTACCCAGTCGTGGGATGAATCCCACCATGTTTCTGTAATCCCTACTACGTCTGGGTTTGAACTAGCTATTCTGAGGGGGAGTTCCTCCTCCAAGCATTGGTATACAGGCATTCCCCATACTCTGAGCATTGGTATGCAGGCATTTAAGGCCTTGCATAGCTGCACATGCCACCCCCCAATTAGGAAGACTATCTGGACCCCTGTTTCTTACCTGGGCACTCCTTGCACCTGTCTTGCTCGGGTGGTGTCTCTACGTCTTCCTGCAGCCCCCTCCCCCGGCAAGTTTAGTTTAAAGCTCACTGTACAAGATCAGCCAACCTGAAAGAGAAGACATGCTTGCCTTTAGGAGAGAGGTGAAGCCCATCCCGCCCCAGCAAGTCCCCTGTCTGAAAGCATTGGTCATTATCTAGGAACCGAAGGCCCACCTGGCGGCACCAACTCCATAAGCACTGGTTGACCTCACCAATGCAGGCCTCATGTCGCCGTCCCGGCCTACTCACCGGAAGAAGAGAGGAGAATACCACCTGCTCCCCTGTCTCCTTAAGCTTGGCCCCCAGAGCCTTGAAGTCCTTCATAATGCGGTTAGGGTTTCCCCTGGCCACGTCATTCGTTCCCACATGGATGACAACCATGAGGGACCGGTCTGTAGGTCGGATGTAGGCCGGGATCCTCTCCGTGATGTCCCGAACCCGAGCCCCAGGCATGAAGCAGACCTCCCGCGTCATGGGGTCAGGCCGGCAGGGGGGGCCTTCCAGCCCTCATAGGATGGAGTCTCTGATGATGAGGACCCGGTGTTTCTTCCTGCTGGTGTTCGATCTCTGCCTATTCCATGTCGTGTGGGGACTGGCATTGTCCCCGCCGGAGGCATTTGCTCTGTTTTCCTCCATCACAGCTGCCAGGGCCTCAAACCTGTTCCCCAGGTGTACCTGGGGAGCTTCCACCACTTTAGGCCGAGCAGCTCTGGATTTGAACACCTTCTGCCACTCCTGCATTGGATGCGTCTCCTGTGGGGGTTGTACAGTGGGTGGCCAGGCCTGCAGAGAACAGAAATAGGCATCCTATTTCTTAGAAATTTCATCCTCTGCATCCCTGATCCCCCTCAGCCTGCTCACCTCAGCCTGGAGCTCCCTCACCTGCTCCTCCAGGGCCCCAAGCCAGACGGGGCCGCCGAACCCCTCCATGAGCTCCGTCTGGGTGGAGGCCTCAGAAGAGCACATGGCAGGCAGCAGCGCCAGGTCGAGGCCCCTGGCAGCGGCACTCCGCGTCTGCACAATGTCTGCAGAGCTGCGTCTACTGCTCTCTCGCTTGCTGGAGGTGCCCCTCTGGGCTGCTACCTCGTGCCTGCCTTACGTGAATGCTGGTGCAAACGCCGGCGCACCCTTACAGAGCACGCCTGTTTGCGCACACTGTTCGTGTGCGCTGCCTGCGCGTGGCTCGGGAGTGCAGCTCCCTGTCCGGCGAGCTAAGAGGGCTCCGAAGGGCTTCCTCTTTGGATCTGCCTCAGCTGCGCTCTACCCTCTGCCCCACTTACCTTAGGGGGAATCAGCTGTTGCTGCCCCCTCTGCTACTGCCACCTCTGTTTGCTGCCTGCTGCTGCTGCTGCTGCTGCCTCCGCTGCTGAGGTAAGGGGGCATACATGCATGTGTGGCACACGTGCACCCTGCTCCCGCTGCTCCTGATCCCCAACTGCCGGTGGTTTTTTTCCAACCGCGGGTTTCAAAGCCCACGGTTTGAAATTCCTACCGTTGGCCCTAGCGTTGGCTCTGAATAGTCAGACTGCTTATGAGAAACATCCCATGAATAATATAAATATTTATTTATGAATAACAATGATTAATTATAGACTACTGTAGTCATCTCACTGTCAAATGACCTAATTGTGAGAGATACTGAGTTGCCTCAGTGGTAAGAAGTAAAGAACACCTTTCAGGACTGTTTTGAAAGTCCTGATGCCTCATGGTGGTAAATGTCAAATCTCACAGTGATCTTTGGTCTGCTGGATCCTTAGTGGCACATTTAGATCTATAGGTTATTTTTAAAAATGGTATTTATGGGACCGTCATGGGGAATGCAAATGGCCACAATGCTTAGCATGTCATGGGCCACTTACTCTCCTGGCAAAGGAGGAGTATACTCCAGGGATTAGGATGTTTTGAGCTCAGGGGAAAGAGAGAGTCCATTCACCAGCCTTATTGGTTTGGGCCTCACACACCGGTTCAGTGTGCACTGCCTCTTATCCTTTGCCTCTCTGGGCTCTTGGTCAACTATCTATTAGTGGAAATAGAAATCTCACAGACTGGATGCCTGAAATTCCTCAAGACATGGCAGATGCTTAAGTACTTGAGTCTTATAGGCATTCTAAGTTACAGTTCCTCTCTTCGGGGACGTGGCAGTAGAAACAGACAAAGCTGGGCTTTAAATGTTCCAAAACAACCACTCTTTATTTTAAACAGCACAAGAAATGTACATATCTAGACAAAACACCTGTACAACATTTCCCTTCAGTTTTCTTACCATACTTGAGCATTCTTTCAGCTTGGGTCAGAGTCTATGGAGTGCACAGTCTTCCACTGCTGGGCATGCTTCCTCCTGAATCACAGAGTTGATCTACTTCTCTTTCTGTAGCTACTTTCCTTCAGTTTCACTGGTCCTGTAGCTATCAGAACTCCCTTTTCGTATTTCCTGCTACTTCTTCCTATATCTCTATGGGTCTCTTGGAGTCATCCTTCTTCCACTGAATCCTGCCCTTTTTTAAAGATTCAGTTTAAAATTCAGATTTATTCTTCTGCTTAGGGTTTTCTATGCGCATGCAGGAAAGATGGAGAAGAATAGGTTTATCTAAGAAGTGATCATCATAGTAGGCTCCCATTTGAATAGAAGCTATCAGTGATGCAGGAGTTTCATAAAATCAACCAAAATTCATAAACTTCACTTAGAGAGATTTTTTTTCCAGATCATCACAGGGCAATATCTGCCTTGAGTACTTACATTTGAACCTTTTGCTGGGAAGCTGGATATGTAGGTTCAATCCCCTCTGGCTGACTAAAGCCTAGAACCTGATTCCCACTCCTTAGTCAACTGCCCCAACAATTAGGTTTTTGGACCTCTGATTTACAGGGAGGAACTGTGTAAATAGAAACATAGAAAACTATGTTTTCCTAAGGAAAACTAGACCTAAACTTCATGTAAGTGGCTTAAAGTGTCATTTACATGGCTAAAACTATCTGAAGGTCGAGCTAGATTTAGGCACTTGTGCCTATAAGAAGTCGGGACTGGTACATGACTAGGGTTTTGGTGATATGCAATGCAAGTGAAATGACCCTTTTGTCTTTTAAAAGGGATAAATATATTTCTGTTGCTGGACCTTTTTCAGTGTAATAATAGTTGACCATACTGTAACCTAGGATGGAGTTTACAGTATCCAGCTCTGTTGAACATTCCCCTTCTTGAAATCTCACGGCATGGCTACCTAGCTTCCCTCCAAACCTTGAATTCACTACCAATAAAATAGTCCTTGCTCCTTCACTTCTGCTTGCATATGCATGTACCTGAAACTAGCATTTAGGTAAACAGCTGGGAGCAGCTCAAGCTTTTGGTTTCAGAGGGCCAAGTTCAGGCTTATTGTCTCCAAAGAGTTTAAGAGAGGTACTGGGGAAGAGTGCTTAGCTCTGCTGCTGAGTTGCTTGTGGCTGCTCCTAAGCCTTCTAGTCTACCTAATCATTGGTCTTCGGTGCACCCAAATGGGAGTAATGAGTGATGGTTTTTTTTTCAAATGTGAATTTGGGATTGGGAGAGAAATTTACAGAGATGACCACATGAAGTTCATAGATTCATAGGTTCATAGATGTTAGGGTCGGAAGGGACCTCAATAGATCATCGAGTCTGACCCCCTGTGCTGGGTTTAAATGACCCCAGCTAGATGCCTATCTAATCTCCTCTTGAAGACCCCCAGGGTAGGGGAGAGCACCACCTCCCTTGGGAGCCCGTTCCAGACCTTGGCCACTCGAACTGTGAAGAAGTTCTTCCTAATGTC
>NW_005841829.1:7767414-7810111 GCF_000455745.1 Alligator sinensis
TATCACCTCCTTGGTTCTGTTCGTCATGCATCTGCTGATGCATGATAAAGTGCCATTAGCTTTTCTGATGACTTTGTCACACTGACGACTCATGTTCATCTTCGAGTCCACTAGGACTCCAAGATCCCTTTCTGCTTCTGTGCCACCAAGCAGGTCATTTTCTAGGCAGTAGGTATGCTGGACATTTTTCCTCCCTAGGTGCAGCACTTTGCATTTCTCCTTGTTAAATTGCATTCTGTTGTTTTCCGCCCATATGTCCAACCTGTCCAGGTCTGCTTGTAGTTGTTCCCTGCCCTCCGGTGTGTCCACTTCTCCCCACAGTTTTGTGTTATCCGCAAACTTGGACAGAGTACACTTCACTCCCTCGTCCAAGTCACTGATGAAGACATTGAAGAGTATCGGTCCAAGGACTGAGCCCTGCAGGACCCCACTGCCCACACCCTTCCAGGTTGATACCGAACCATCCACTACGACTCTCTGAGTGCGACCCTCTAGCCAATTCGCCACCCACCGGACTGTGTAGTCATCCAAGTCACGGCCTCTTAACTTGTTCACCAGTATGGTGTGGGATACCGTATCGAAGGCCTTCCTGAAGTCTAAGTAAACGGCGTCAACCCCTACTCCTGTGTCCAGGTGTTTTGTAACCTGGTCATAAAAAGAGACTAGATTAGTCAGGCATGATCTACCTGCTACAAACTCGTGCTGGTTTCCCAGGTATATTTGTATGAAAAACTTTTATTTAAGGGTTTTATTTATTTACTGTACACACTGTTATGTTTTTAATTATGCAATATTGATCTGTTCTCCCAAACTTCAGGTGCTTGAATCCAGTGTTCAGATGTGTTTCATTTTCACAGAAATTTAGGATTGGAAGGGATATTGATTCAATCCCCTACTTCTGTAGACAACCACTTCTGTAAACCCCTCCTAAATGCACTGCAGGTGTAGGATGTCTCTGACATCAATGCATGGGAAAGGACTGGCTAAGTAAACAGAATGGGATTGCTGATGAAGTGAGAAGCTTCTAGTTTATATTTACACAGGGATATTTAAAAGACAGTGGTTTGGCCATTTTGAATGAATTGCCTACCTGCATTTATCCCTATGGGCCTGAACTTAGTGGGACAACTGTTCTGAGTACTGACTATTTGTCAGAATACAGGTTTCAGGACTGGGACCTTAGTGGGAATGGAAGTTCAAGCCATCTGCCCTATAAACTAGTTTTCCGGATCTTGAACAAGCTAAACATAGCAAAGGAGATTTGTGGCCTGTTTCAAAACAGAGTTGGGCACCAAGAATACTACTGGATGCGAACTGTGCTTCCTGTCATATGTCCCCTTTGAATGTAATTTTTTAGAAGTATCATATTTAGACAAACTTGTGTTGTCCTTCAGGCAATGGTTTGGTTATCCTTATTGCTCCGCAATAATCAATGAGGTAATAATTGCTTGAGTGACTTGCAGGGCTAGTCCAATATTTACAAGGTTTACTCAGAGATAAGGCTTGTAAGTTTTACCCAAGGCTGGCATTGTCAGAGCGGCTGCACTGTTATATCTGGATGACAGCTGACTGCCTCTTAGTAGTACTTAAGTCTTGCAGAAAAATAAAGAAAGGAAAAGGCATTGGCATCACACTGTAGAAGTGATTGCTTGAGCTTGTTGCTGAAATTCCTCCAGTTTTGGATGCAGGATCCAAGCCATTCACCTGCTTTGTGTATTCTGGCTACAAACTTTTGTGAAGAGCAGGTGAAACCAAAGGGGGAACTGATTGTCCTCAGTGTTTTCTAGGCTTTGCTAAATAAAGTGGAGTTATGGAGAAGGGTTTATGCTGATGGATTTATCTGTCATGTGTTGCATAGGATTGTAATGCAAACATATTTGTCAGGTAGTTTGCCCAACTCTAGCTTTTGTGCTTTAAAAAAATGTAACTTGAAAAACAAAAAACATGTTGGGATATTTAAAGAACTTTCTTTTAACATCAGCTTTGTTCTTCCTGTCTGTCTGGTCTCCCTTCCCTTCCCTTCCCTCCCCACAGTATACGTTATGTAGCTCACACCAGCAGTGTATATAAAAAGATGCCTGAGAGCAAGACACAAAACTGCGGCCCCTACTTCAAGGCAAGGTAAAGCTTGAGAGATCTGATCACAAGCACATTGAAAAAATCGTTGAGTGGAATAGAGCCAATATATCCAGCTCTGTGCACCCACCACAGTAGTCTGTGGCAAAGCGTATGTATCGGAGGTGTTCTCAAGAGTGTGACTAGAGAACTGCTATTCTTAGAGGCACAACAGCTTTTTAAGGGTGAGGCAGCCAGACAGATAGGGCAGCTTTTACCCTGCTCTTGCCTGTAGTTGGGGCTGCTGAATCCCCCTAATAGCCTGAAGTAGGGTAGCTGATGTACCTCTTCTACTTCCAAACCCCTAAGCAGAGGTCATTTCAGATGTAGGAATAATTGGGTCCAAAAAGTTTGGAGCTGGAGTTTAACTTAGGTTTAGGAATATCTCATAAAATCAGTCACAGCAGTTGGAAAGGATCTCAAAGGTCATCTAATCCAGGCATGTCAAAGACAGCCTGTGGGTTGGATCCAGCCTGCAGAGCCCCGTTGACAGCCCACAGTGCTGCCCCTGGGTCCAGATTTGACTCCAGCATGTGCTGGACCAGCTGTAAGTGCAGGGCAAGCACCACACACCACACATGGTGCCTGCCATGGCCAGCCTGGGACCTGTGCTGTACCCAGCACATACCTCATCTGCTCTAGGGCAGGTGCTGCATGCAGCATGTGTCCCAGATTGACTGGAACAAGTGTCATGTGCACTGGATCTGGTATGGAGCAGGGTGCAGGGGTGGGAGGCACAGATCTGCAGAATCTATTTGATCCACAGGGCCACCCACGGACCAGTCATCCAGTCCATGGATCCAGCCCTACACCACTCTGGAGGAAGTCCAGCCCCAGGGCTAGATGAGTTTGACACCTCTGATCTAATTGAACTGCCCAGATGTAGGATTCACTGTTCTTGAACCACCCCAACAGAATTGGAAGGTAGCTCTCTGATTTAAACATTTCCCTAGTGTTATAGACAAGAACAATACTCAGCATGTGCACAAGAACTGGGAAGTAAAACAGAGCAGAATCTAAAGGAGATCCTTCAGTTACATTAGTTGCATAAAATGGCCTCAGTAAAAATTAGTAAACTACTTCAAAGAATCATTTTTATTGTTTTAAATGTAGTTTTTAGCCCAGATCAGGGCTTTGTTTTAATATATGCAGTCTGTGTTACAACTGTTTCACACTGAGAGAGCTATTGATTTTGTCATTGATGTTATGTTACAGCAGATTAAGTATGGAGTAACACAATGATTTTTATCTTGATATAACTGTTAATTTTGTTTTTCTCTATAAGGACTAGGAAGTTTTTACCAATCTTTCTCAATAATTTTTCATTGGTTAGAACAGCCCTAAATAAAGATCACGTTGCAAAATTAATATTCATTTTACTGGTGTGAACATAGCAATATTTAATGGAGAGAATTTTTGTTTTCAGTTTGGAGTCAATAGACACAATCACAAGGGAAAAAAATAACAGAAAGTGTGTTCTTTGAATGATGTTTCAATGTGTTTGTTTTCTAGTTCAACAATATTTTGTGCTTATCACAGTTTAAATTAAATAATCTTTCAGTTTTAAGTTACAGGTGGTAGAGCTGAGCTATGCTTAGCAAACTAGTGATATTGCTATATTAAACCATCTACCATCTCATTGTTTGTAAAACACTGTGTTTCTGTTAAATGTACATTGCTGCCAGAAATCTTTAGCTTCCAGGATTTCAGAACTGCTTAGTAGGTTTTCTTAACAACATTATTGGAGGTGCATTGTTGGATCTATGGGAGAGATAATGTTGCATTTTTTTACATCATCAGTCACACACAGTGATTACTCCAGCTGTACAAATAACATAGGAAATGGATTTTTTTGTATTAAAGTTATGCAAACCCAACAGATACTCACAACAATTGCTTCTTAAGTCGCTGAAATTTAAAACCATTCAGTTTCCTTGTAAGGAGCTCTCGGCTTCTTTGATGCTAAGGTTTGTTAAGCCCAAATGTGGAGAACTAATAAAATAATAAAAAGACTCCAGAGGTGTTTATAGATTTCAATTATCTCCTGCTTTCTCTCCCAGGATTGGACTAGGCAGGATTGTGCTGCCCTCAAGTAGTACTTGAAGCTAGGCTGCATTTTATACTGGCTGTCTTCACATTCTCTGAGGTTTCTTCTTTGTAGCTGAATCGCCTTAGTGTGGGTAGTGTACAGAGGTGCTAAGGGCTAGCCCAGACAAAGCAGACATGCTTCACAAAAGCAAAGGAGCAAAAGGAAGCAAAATTGAATCTCTAGCACCCAGCTCCTGAGCAAACAGACAAAACTAATGGATCCACTCTTGCTCCTCCCATCCAATTACTGTGATCCAGTGGAGAGAATATGGCAACATCGGTTCACACAAATTCTAATACTCTTAATCCCTTCCATACATATAAACCTCACATTCACCAACATTACTTCATTATCAAGCCACCCAGGCAGACTGTGTGTTGGAATGGACCCACCAGCTGCAAAAACCTGCCTCCTTCAGGTTTTAATCAGTTAATGAAGGATATGCAAATGACAAGCTTATGGGATTATGGCTTGTCTAACAGCAGTCCTCCCCACAGTGATACAGTACTAATACAGGTGTTAGTAAACTGGTTATTAGGCACTGACTAATTTAGGCCCATTCATGCTGTGATTGTGCTCTCAGCCCTGCCATTTGTACTCGTGTTTGTGGCCCAGTAGGAGATCTATTAGTACTGTGGTAGGTCTGACACGAACTCCTTGCTGTTAGATATGAAGTTAATAAATCCGGTTGATTTGGTATTTAGCCATACATGAAGACACGTGACTGAAATGATGATTTCTTTTTTCCTCCCTTTGCCTGGGAAACTTTCCATGGGGAGGTTAAAGGATGAATTTAATTAAATGTTATTTACCATTTATATGGACTTTTCACATACTTTGCTGAGTAAAGCATAAAGCACAGTCATACATTTAACCTCTATTTTCTCCTGGTCACAAGTAACCAACTCTCTTCTCAATCAAAGGGACAATAGCTTAACAGGGTATGTGGTGGGAACAAAATATGCAGTATCATTCAGCTTAAAAGGAATATTTGGCAGAAAATGGACTATTCAATAAATAATCTGATTTAGGTTTCAGCTTTTACTGTGGATGCTCCAAGGTTTCAAAGCAGCTCTCACCATCCCTCCTCCCCACTCTTAAAAAAAAGGAAGTAACTGATTTGCTGTATAACATTTGGACAAATCACTTAGATCAAAATTTCCAAATTTTGATGCCTAAATTTTAGCAAGGTATACACAGGCCAGTTTAGAGCAAAGAGATGACTGCCAAGTGTGTATATGCACATGTACACACTTTATTTCATCTCCCTAAACCCTGGGTACCTCAAGTACACTCTAAAAAAAACCCCAACTAGTGAATATTGTCTGTCTGTCTGTCTGTAAGGCAGGGACTGAAGCAAAGGCTTGTCATGCCCATATTACAAATGGGGAAACTTAGGCACAGAAATTAAGGCAAGAAGCGTCCAAAACCAGAGACCTGTTCTGATTTGAAGCTAATCTAATCATATATTTTAAAAAGAGTTGTCTCTGAATTCTAATGCATTTGAAATTCAAACATAGATCAGACCAACACTTTGCAAATTAGCACTGCTGAATATAGGAAAGATTAGCATCACATTCTGAATATTGCCTATGTGCCTGACTGTTGCTTTTCTGTTCCTGTTGTGCTCACACAGCATCATCATTATTTACTACAATATTTTATTTATAAGCGAGTTATCTCTTAAGGGTATACTGGGTGCTGTGCAAATGGTAAAGATTGTCCCTGTTCTAATACCTTTTGTAGACATGGATAAGACCGGACACACTGGGAAGAAGGAGAGAAAGGTATTTCGTTGAACTTTACCGTTCTGTTTGTTTATTGTTCTATTTTCATAATTTTGTCTTGCACTGGTCATGGCCAGTAATGGCCCTGGGGCTTTCAGAAGAAAGTAAATTTGAATGAGGAATATAAGTTGAGTGGAGCTGTATTAAAATAATAACAAAATTTGTCTACATTGCATGCATCATGCATCTATTCTTTTACTGCAGAAACCATCATCTCATAGCCCCCTATATTTTATAATTGCTCTTTATTTTATGACATTGTAATTAACCTGAAGTATTGATTCATGACAAAGTATATCCAGTTTGAAACAATCTTATCTATGCAGTATTTGTAATCACAAAATACTTAATCTGGTAAGATACTAGGCACTTTATCACAGGATAGACCTACAGAAAAATGGAACAAGAAATGCTTAACAAGAAGCTTTATTAGAACAAATTAAAATGTATTTCCATAAAACATTGTTGTGGGATCATGCTGGGCACTGGGCAGTGATGATGAATGTTTATTGATGTACTGCATGTAGGAGTAAAGGGTGCAGTAGTCTGATTTATTCTGGTTATGTGAACGCACAAGATATGGGGGGCAAATATTTGGTAGAACAGATCTGAGATAGAAAAATCAGCTGTTGTGAACATAAAATAATCTTATTTGATGACACTGTAAAAATGGAAATGGCAGCTGTTCATAGAGACAAAATAACTGGTTTTGCACTTGTTAAGGGTGTAGTGGTATGGAAGTAATGAATCACTTTTATACAGGATATGTGTTTGATGTACTTGGAAGACAATGTATGCAGTATGTAAGGAGAGAAGCCACCTTAATTTTTCTAGGAAAGTATACCTGTATGGGATTCCAAAAAAAGAAATGTTGTGTAAATGGAATGTACAAATGGTCATGAGTATTTGTCACAATTTACCACAGTTTCCTATGCTATCTTAATTGCTCTTTGCTATTACTTCTCCCAAGGTAAATGTCATCTATGAAGGAGACAACAACAGTATATTGTCCAAAATAACAGTATTACTTCTTAGACAGATGCTAAGCACCCCCAGCTTACATTTATGGCCTTGTGCAGGTGTTACATTTCTACTAGGAGAATCACCACTCTTCTAGTAGAAATGAGAATCATAAAAGCATTCATTCAACCCTGGGGGCAAGGAGGCTGCTGGGCCTGGCTTGAAAATGCCGAAGAGGGAAAAAGGTCCCCTGTCCCAAATGGACACTTTTAAGATCCTGTGCCAGCAGTCCTGCTGCTTTACCCACTTTGTAGGAATAGCTACTTCCTGCTGGCTCCCCCAACCTGGGGTCCCCAGTCTGGGAAATGACTAGGGGCTTTGGCCCACTGCTCCAGTCCCCCCAGGATGGGATTGCTTCCCATGCCTTCCTCGGAATGGGAGTCAATTTTCTCTGTGGAGACCTGAGAGGGGGCAGCAGCAGCCTGAATACCTGTACTGTTTCTTCTCCCAGAATGATATATAGCAGTGGAAATTTCTGAAAAATTGCCACCAGTAGAAATGAATGCCGGTTCGAGGTCTGTATCTCATGCCTGATCCACGGGAGTATGGCACTTATTTGTACACTTTTATTATTTTATAAGCAGTGTTAGTTTGGTACTTTTTTTGGCAAGTGCTAATTCTTTGGCTCAAGAGACAAACTGAGTGTCATAATTATGTTGCCTGAGTTCAATGGAGCTATAGTTTCAGTAACCTTAATTTATGGATTTTAGATTATTGCATAGCTTTTGTTAGTAGTCTTATACATGGTTAACATTGTATGTCCCTACTTTCTTTTCACTGAGATGGTAATTTTTGTCCACGAAGACTGTGGGGGTCAAATGAATCATAAAAAATATACTAGGTCTGAAGAGCTGTGTGTTCTACAATTTTTCCCATATCAAGTGAAGAGAAAAAAAAAAACAGGACACATAGCTTTTTTATGAATCAGCCCCCTTGAGAGATTTTCAATGTGGGTTTCAGATGCCAAGATCTATCTACAGCTGCTGGATTTACTATGGGGTTCATTTTTTAAAATTAGATCATGGAAACAAAAATATTCATAGAAAGATAGTCATTGTACTTATTGACTTTTAACATACTACACCAATGCATGGGCTAAGAGTGTTTTGTTGTTAGGCTACCAAAACAGTTAACTGTATATTTCAACATATATTTTACTTTTCCTCACAGAAAAAAGATTTTTGAAAGGAAGATGTTCCCTAATCTAGAAACAGATTCAAATCAAAATTCTGGATCCAACCTGGACTCTCTTCTGTACAGGCCCCAAAGATGATAGTGAATAGGGACAGAAATTTCACATAAACCTATGTATGTGATCGGAAACTGATTCAAATCTGTAACACAACAGAAATTCAGCACACTTAAACCACTTTAGAAATGGCTGAAACCAGTTTAAGATAAACCTGGATGGATGTAGTATCAGACTTAACTGATTTAAGTTAAATCAGTTTATTGAACTTCTGTCCATGGTCCCCTCCAGGTTCAAGTTAACTCACAGTCCCCCAACATCCCAGGATGCTTTGTACCTCCTCTGCAAACTTCCCTTTGCAGGGTGCATGGGCTAGCCTTGGCCCAAGCTGTCTGCTCCAACTGAACAGGGAGGCATGCTCTAGCACCCCCCAACTTCTGGCCTGGGCCACTGCAGGCATGTGGCTACATTTCCAGTATCAAAAGTGAATGTCTGTTCACTTGCTTATCAGTTCATTATATACACCTTAGACTAAACTGTGAAGATTGAATCAATTCAGTCTCGAGCTTTTTGACTGTCTGTACTTAGCCAGTGGGTATTTGAAATTTATATCTGAACTCTCTGAAAGTTTGAGATGTTTGGATTTATTCACATTTCGCCCACACTTGTTTAGGGAAAAATCAAAAACCTTTATGGTTTCCTGACCTTCCATTTTAAATCTGCCAAATGTCCATTCCTCTTCCTCTTTAAAATCTACAAAATATATTCCTTACCCCCAGGACATGTGGTTATATTGTTCCTTATGCTCAGCCAATAACATTGGAATCTTCCTTACCAATGGAACTTTCTGTTCATGGCTTAAGACAGTGTTATATTCCTGGGTACAACTCAAATTCTGTTGAAGTCAATGGAAAAACATCCTTACTTTAACAGAATCAGGCATCTACCTGTCATATTTTGTCACAGTAGGATGCATTAGGTTTGACGAGACCAGATATCTTTTTATCATCTTTCAATCAGAAGCAAGACTAAAACATAAGATAAGAATTATCTAAATTTTGGGTATGTTAAATTTACACTTGACCTCTCTGAAAATTTGGGGTGCTTGGATTTGTTCACATTTGGCCCATTAAAAAGTAAAATGGTCAGGAAACTTAAATTTGACCTGTGAAGAAATTGATTTGTTTTAAATAAAAATGCAGCTTTCCTAAGGAAAGTTTCTGATTCATTCAAAATGGAAACTTTTGTTTCAAATTGATATTCCTAAAGAAAGCAAAAATATATTTTTGTTTTAACTTAAACTGTTGCCTTGGTTTGGGTTTCCTGTTCCAAAACAAAAATGAAACCTTTCAAAGCCAACTAACCTTTTGGTTTTCATTTACATTTAAATTTTCAGTATTCTTTTTTTAAACTAACAACCCACAAAACAAAAGAAAAAGACATTTTAAGTCATAATTAAACAAAAATGTCTGTTCAAAATTTGTTGAAGGAAAACTGATATTTTCCTTCTGAACTGACATTTTTGGCATGAAAAATTTTGGTTTCAACAAAACCATAAATTTTGTTAAGAAAATTTTTCCACATGAAATTTTGTCCAGCTCTATTAAAAATACAGGGTTAAGCTCCAGCCTTAGTTTGGCATTTTGTTTTGGTCACAATTCTATTGCCAGATAGATTGCTTTGCACAATGCTGTCATGATTGTTGATAGGATGTGCAACAAAACTACACTAAGGCTGATTCTGCACATTTTGTTGAGAATTGCTTACATTTTTCAGTGATAGATACTAGAGACAAAAACCCCAAAAACAAATCAGATCTGCAGTGCACTGAAATCTCATTATAATGTACCTTGGGGAAAAGCTGTCTTCCTTTTCTCACACACCTGCAAGCAGTGGTTAACCTCTACCCAAAAGCATAAGAAACAACTTTTATCTTATCCATTGGAGGGTAGCTGCAGGTACTATTTTTTTTCCATGTATATCCTTAAACCTCATAAAGTTTACCTATTCTTTTTGTCAGTTATATTCTGTGGCAGAAATGTCCACAATTTAACTAGATAGATTAATTATATATGTGACTCCTTTTATCTGCATTACGAAGAATTTTTTTAATTGTATTTGTTTCCTTTTGTTTCTGTATTATGGAATAGAATATATAGGAGGTTTCGATAGGCATCTCTATACACAAGTCATCCCCTTCCCCTACCCTCTGTTTCTGAAAGCTTTACTAAATAATGGGTCTATTTTTCAAAAGCAGTTAGACAACTGAAAAGCCCATTGAAAGTAAATGAGAATTTAGAGCCTATCTTGCCTATCTCCTTTAGGTGTTTTTGAGAATCTTCCCTTAAATAATTGGGAGGAGATTTTTAATGAATTATTAGACCCCTACATCCTATCTAGGAACATAAACATTGGAAACTATTCTAAAATAAATATGTCTATGAGCCAATATTTTAGGAGTTAGTTGAAGCATCAGAAAGACATGAGAAGATGATGTTCAGAAGTTGTCTGTAGAAAATCCTGAGGTCAAATAGCCTTAACTGCTAGTCATTGTACATCCTCCACAAGGAGAATTTTAAGAGGATTCCTCCCACATGACAGTATAAAAGGTTAAAGGTTAACAACTGACCAATTCCTAGGACAAGGTATTATTCAAAATTAGGTACTTAAAACATTTGCTAGAGGACTTAGCTATTAGGGTTGTTTGGAATCAGTGCATTCTCCAACAGAGAAAGTATTTAGAGGGACAAAAAGAATTTGGAGACAAAGAATTCCAGAAAGCTTGTCATGGTCTCTTGTCACTGTATAAACTGATAACCATCTTTAAAAGTTGAGTTTCCTTTAATAAACCCTGACAATACCCAAATGTGTTCTAGGAAAGGCATAATTGCCAGAAAGATATGAGAACATTAACAATAAATAAGCAGTGTTTAAATAAAGTCTCAGCGCTCTGCAACTTGGTTTTCTTTTCCCATGTCATTTTCCTTTTTGCTTGCATGCCATTAAAAGTCCATCTAGTCATCAGTCATCTAATCTGTTTAACTAGCTACTCCTTCTTGAAGGCTGAAAGAAAATGTTAATTTTATAATTATGTCTGAATTAATGGAAAAGACTGCTGTGGGAATCTGGTCTCAAATTATATAATACAGAGTCCTATCAAATTCTGGAGAATAAAATGTGATACAGTACTTTGAAACACCAGAAGTTTCAAATGCCTTTGACCCTATTGTGCCACGATAGATCATTATATATAAATGTTGTCCAGGAAATATTCAAGCTTTACTTGTTCTGTGTAATGGGTTAGATCTCAGTGTTCTAAGTCTTCCTGCTTTAATGGATGCTTTGCATGGAGGAGTGGTTACCTCTTCTTGATTCTGCAAATTTCTTGCTCTTTGTCTATTCATTTTTTTGAATATATGCGCTAGTCTTGGAGAAGGTTTAGATATGCAAAACTCTTGTCCTTAGGTTTCCCGTGACAAATCAGGGATTCCCTCTGTGACCAACTGTAGTATGTGGGTAGGTACCTAGGATGTTTGTAGTCATATGTGAAATAGTTCTAGGAGTATTTTGTGTTCATGCTAATGTTAATATTGTCCTTTGGGGAAAATGCTGACCACCATTTTAGCTCCTCATATCACTGTACTGGGTTCTCTTCCTGGCTTTACGTTGGCCTTTCCTTTTGACCTTGGGTAAGTCATACAACCTCCCTGTGCCTCAGTGTCCATATATTTAAAATGGGAATTACTATTCTTAACTACTGATATATTGTGAGGCTTGCATCACTACTGCTTGTAAAGTGGAATGAAATCCTCAGACTGAAGTGGAAAGTATGTTTAAGTATCCTTGGTAATAAAAACAAAGTATGCCAATGCAGTGAAGTGTACAACATTTTCAAGGGCTGAATTTACAGGTAAAGAGGACCCTTATTATTAAATTTAACACAAGGCAACACTTGCTTTCACATACATTTGTGTACTTAGTTTGGAAGCACTAACCCAAAGATCCACTGATGACTCTAAATAGAAGACAATATGAAGATTTTTAAAGTACAAACATGATTCCAAGGCTAACCAGAGATAACCATTGTGAGCTTTTGAAATAATTCAGTCCTCTTTTCCATCTGGGAATAAAGCTCTAAATAACACATTGCAGTAAGGCTCCTCTAACCAACATATCTTTTATGACTGCAGACGTAAGGAAATGGCTAGACTCCCGCATTTAGAGTTGGGATAGCTCTCTGAGTTGGGATTGTCCCACTGGAGATGAGTTAATACTTTAGGTCTTGCCCAGTTTGTGTTATATAATATCATTTGAGTTTTACAGTTTTGTAAGAGTGATTCTCCAAGCCAGGGCTATCCAACAAGCAGCCCATGGGTCTCATGCAGCCCATTAGGGTTTAATGTGCAGTACCTGAGATCTCACCCAGCTAGTGCTCACCCCATCACTCTGGTTGCAATAGTGGTGGGACACTCCATGTTCCCCTTCCCTCCTTTGCCTGCCACTTCCTGCCTTTGCCCTAGGGGCAGGGGAGTGCAGTAGCTCAGGGAGCTGGGGGTGAGTCTGGGGCTGCATGTGGAGCAGCAGAAAGAGTGCCCATGTAGTGCAACAGTGGGAGGGGGAATGCCCATGCTGTGTGGTGGTGGTGGTGGGGAGTGTCCATGTGGTATGCCTAACACAGTCCCCACTGATGTAGCATCTAGGGTATGTAGCCCTTGGGGGCTTAGAAGTTGGACAGCCTGGCTTGAACCAATAGCATCCTGGGGTGCTGTAAAATCCTTTTAAGGGTGCCACAAGGTGCCTCACAATATTAGCACTATTGGGTGTATGAGCACCTACATGTGATTTACAAGATCAACCCAGAGACTGCAAATAGGAATATATAGTGTCAACAGCATTCTCACCTGTTGTTTTTTTGAGTTCTTTGTAACAGAAGAATTTCTCTGTTACTTTTCTGTAGTCAAAAAATGAGTGAAAGCTAAAAACTGGCATTTTGCCAGGGGTGTCTGTAGTCTCATGAGGGACAGAACCTCTGTTCTAGCAAAGCTGAGAAAAAATTAAACATTTCATAATTGTTTGAAGAAGTGCATTTGTGAGAGTAATAACAACGATTCTTAACATAGTGCTTTACGTTAAGAAAACATAAGACACACAGGGTATGTCAACAGCATGTCCCTGGCATGTCTCCAAAGGGAAAGCCTTAAGCACAATCAAGCCACTTGCTTATGTTTGCATGGGCCACATGTGGAAATGCAGCAACTAATTTCCACTAGAGGCGTCCCTAGGGACTGCTTCTAAGCACAGCGGAGACTGCTACATATCTGGTTTTGTTATTTGCAAGCTGGAGCAGGTGGGCAGGATGCTGTCAGGGGTATCTTTTCTGGGACTTGCATGAAATGCAATGTAGACACCTGCAGATGAGGAAGCTGAGGATGAAAAATATATGAAGGGGAGGGGTTAAGTTGAGGGAGAAAGACAGAGAGAAAGAGAGTGATGACTTACCTCTCATTGCAGAGGAGGGCAGTAGTAGAGCAAGAAACAAAATTTGGCTCCTCTGAGTCCTATGCCTCCTACTAGTTTGCTTGTTTATTGCCATCGAGAAGAAGATGCATCTCTCACCTATATAATTTTGAATTTAAAAAGTGTATATGTAACACGTTGGATTAAAATGTACAAAGTGCTACATAGCTGACCTCAGTCTGAAGACTTTATCTGGCTTTTCTAACACCCAAAATCTGGGAAAAAGCAGGGTTTCAATCAAACGAAGGGTGTAGTTTTATCCTATTAGAAAGACTGGGTTTAGAGATTGAGATTCAACTTCACTTTTCAGTATCTGGGGGAGTTCCCACCTGAGGGGATGCAGCCAGTTCTATGTCATTTGTCATGTGATTTAGGGAAAAGAGTAGAGTGAATGTGGTCAAACATTTTTTTTTCCATAAAACCAGAAGTTGTCAGATAATGTGGGCAGTGCCTCCTGTTGCCAGCTATAGAAAAAGGTGTTGTACTTGGACTGCGAGCATTAAAGTTTGTGGATCACACTTCATTCATTTTTGTTCAATATATATATGTGTGTGTGTGTATATATAAATAAAATATAGGTTTAGAGTTTAAGCACATAGCAACTAGGATTTAAGCACTGAGTACCTAATTACAGTTGAATCCTGGGGATTTAAGCCAGGGTAACTGATATGAGTCTGACTCATACTGAGCAGAACAGTAATGCCTCTTTCTTTTTTTGCATGTTTGTACCATGTGTGTGTGTGTGTGTGTGTGTGTGTGTGTGTGTGTGTGTGTGTGTTCTCTCTACGCGTGCACACACACACACACACACACACACACACACACACATGCACGCACAGTATAACCATGCAAAAAAGAAAGAGGCATCACTGTTCTGCTCAGTATGAGTCATATTCTCATATCAGTTACCGTGGTTTAAATCCACAGGACTCAACTGTAATTGGGTACTCAGTGCTTAAATCCTAATTGCTATGTGCTTAAACTCTAAGTCTGCCCTCTTATAATTAATAAGAATCTTTTTCTTTTTTTTTACCATAGAACCCATTAGAATTACTTTAATTGCTTTAATGAAGGTGAACACGATCTAAGATTTTTAGCAAGTCCCTATTTTGAGTCCCACAATCAGTTACCCCTGTTTTACAAAAAATAGCATGTGAAAAACATGCCAAATTTCATCTGGGATTCAATGGCTGTACTGTTGGACTGTCTGGGATTAAGACATTGGGTATCTGTAATAAAACTACAGACCAGTTTTCAATCTGTGTTACTGGTATATTTTAAACATAAAAAAATCTCTGCACCACTCTCTTCTAATCATATTTTCTTGTTACGAGAGTCACTTTTGGAACAGATTTTTAAGTTCTAAAAATGTAGATAATGCTTAATAGGCGCCTAATTCAACTAAGCTTCCTTCAGATGCCACTAGGCATGTAGCTGTATATTTAGGTGCTTAAATACCATTAAAAACCTGTCCTTTTGGACTGAATCATCCTTAATGTACTTGCAAGATCAATATAATTGGTTTTAAGAGAATCATTTGCACATATCTACTTATTGTGCTTCGTATTGTTTAGTGATTTAGAGCCAAATCCTGAAATATTTCATCAGGCATAACACCATATTCTATCTGGTTTATGACTGCAGGGTTCAGCACTGGTTCTTATGTGAGCTTTGTCTCTAATAATTTGCCAAATCTTGCTCATTGAGAGTAAACTTCTTGAGCAGACTGTACTTTCCTCTGTGTTCTGTGCAACACTGACTACGTTGTCCTTATTCAACAAAAGATAATAGTATCACAACTGATAATACAGGCCAATTTTATGAAGCAGGTTGAATGTACTTGTTTATTTACAATCTTTTTGGAATGTGACTTTAAAAACAGTGAAGTCAATGAAGCTACTTCAATTTTACCCTCTTTCAAGTATCTGGTCCATTTTAGTTTGCTGCGACCAGGACAATTAACATTTGAAAATTTTCCCATAGTTCCTACATGTACAGTTTATTTTTGTTAGAAATGTACTAAGTGAACTGGGTGATTTTTTTCTCCTCTTCCAACTCCCCCACAACCCCACTCACTGTTTGAGCTACTAAAATTATGCATTCTTGACTGCCTTCTTAAGAAGATTACCAAGCCAGATGACCCAAACAGCAGTGGTACCAATTAGCCATCATTCAAAATTAATAAACAATATGATGATAGCAAATAAAAAGATTGATTCTTCTGATGCGAGAATCATTTTAATTAATTTAATCCTTGTTGAAAGATCAGCTGTGCACAGTCCTGCTCACCAGCGGGGCCCATTTGTCCCTGTCTGTCCCCATCACCTAAAGCCAGTGAATATGATCAGTAGCCAGCACTTATGGAACAATAAGAAACAGATTGTACTGTCAGGCTTCATTAAAGATCATCATTAGTATTCCAATTTGGAAACAGTCAATCTATCCTAACCTTTTACCAATTCTTTTTTGGCTGCTTTTGTGAAGTTTGGTTCAGCTGCTAAATGTAAAAAATTCTGTCCAGGCTTCTTTAAAGAGAAGGCTGGATCTCATTGATGCCTGTCAGTCTGCAGCTTAAGGACAAAGCTCCAGGGAAATAAATGTTATGCAACTATGTTCTAAATGATATTGTGTGCAGCTGCTTATGATTTGAGCATTTATGGGCAATGAAACTTTCTTAAAGTCACCCTTAACAATGATGAATGGAAATGAAATTGATATGGCACCTTTTATCCTGACGATGAGATTTCTGGTCACAGGGAGTGATTTTGCTGGGCTAGTTTTCTGGCTGTTCTTTCTCTTCCCTTACTATGGTTGTAGAGAGCATTTTGAATACACTAAATGAGGAATTTTTAGATTTGTTTGCAGTTCACCTTATCTTTTAGGTCAGATTGATTAGTGTGTTAAATCTTGAATCTTGCTGTTGGAAATAGTTATGGACAAATGGCTTTCAGTGTATTTTTCTATATAACCATCTCCTCAGCTCAGCTGTTGCTTCTGATTGCACAATGTATGTATTTTGGATCTTAGCTTGTAAAACACTGTCCACCAGACAATGAACTCATTATAATATTTTGAAAATATATTATTTAGTAGTCATCACTGGGACACTGAAACAGCCAGCTTTATACAAGATGGGGAAAAACAACCCTTCTTAACTATGTTCTGCCTAGTGTGATATAAAAAATAAATAATTTAAAATGTGAAGATATTTTAAGATCTATTCCTGGAATACATTAAAAATTATCTGTGTCTGCTTCTTGATATGCTACAGTAAACTCCACTGAAGTTGCTGAAATTATATCTATCCTGATGTCACTGTAAGCAGAATCAGGCTAATATTGAGTGGAAAAGGGTGAAAGGTTGTTTTTTTATTATTTCTTAAAAAACAAAAAAAACCCTTCTAGCTTTAAGAACTATCCTGTTTAAGATTACTGTGACACAGTAATAAGAAACCAGAATTATGTGTTATGAGTTAAATGTACACTAACTCATAGCTACAATAATCCTTAAGAATTTAGTGCTGCTATATTTTTTTGAAAAGTTTCTAGCAGTTTCTATAGCTCAAAGATCAGATTAGGAATTAAGTGCTTGAAGTTAAACTGACTATTTATTGCATTCATGTAAAAGTTTAGGATCTGTTGATTCACTTCAAAATTAAGAGGCTTTCCAGCATGCAAAACACAATGCAAAATGTCTCTTAGACCAACTAAAGATATCTAAGGGTGTGAGTGCATGTGCGCTTGTGTGTGTACATACATATATATGGACACACATACATATATGAATGTATGTATGCACATGATATATACACACACTGATATGAAGTTTGAGGGTTCACCCCTGTCATCCAATTTACTTGATGCCAATTTTCCAAACTCCTAACTTTTTACATGTAGTGATTTATTCATTACTTTCTAGCAGCAGAGATGCTTATTTTGTTAGCCCTGTGCATTGTAATAACCTGGTTACTAATGAAAGGCAAGACATGGTTGCTTCCTAATTATGCTGGTACCATTGAGACCTGCAGTACATTTTAAAGGACTTTTTTCTCCATAAGCATGGTAGTGAGTGGTTTTCTTTTCCCCTTTTGAATTAGGCCATCTCCACTTGATGTCTTCCCTTTTTTATTCCTTTTGCAGCTCTTGGTTTTGTCATGAATCCTTTGACTCTTTGACAACTCGTATATAACATCTCATTCCTTGTCAGATTATTGCCATTTCTTTTCTGATTTTTGTGTTTCATATACCTAGACTGCTTAAAATCTGAAACCCTTAGCAAAGAGCTGCTTCCATTGTGTTACTAACTTGTATTTTAAAATGAATTCTTTATTGGGTTTGTTTTCTATTGTAATGTTTTACGTGAATTTGGTACTTGTGAAAGGTGCCAGATTGACAGCTCTGAGGCCCTAGTCTCCCTCCACAGAGTACAAGCAACTCCCATGACTTCAATGGGAGTTACTCATATTGTGAAATGAGAGAATAAAGCTTCTTGTATATTCTTCATCTTGTATAAACTGGCATAGCTCCTTAGTAGACAACAAAGCAATGCTGAGTTGTGCCAGCTGAGCATCTGGCCTATATCTTATATTTATCTGTAAAGCATATACCACTTATACACTAAAACTATAAACTTCCCAGCTGTATTCATGCACTGCCCTAAATCTGACCTGTAGAGACCACAGGGTAATTCCAGACCTGGTCTTATGTGAAAGTGAGCACACTTACAAGAAGCACGTACACCTTCACAGAATCTCTCAGAAGCTAACATGGCTACACTGTTACCCATGCTGAAACTTTCTTTGTATTTCTACACAGCATTGCACTATGCCATATGAAAGTACCCTATGTCAGGAGTATTCCCTTGATATCATTTCATGCTTGACTGAACATTTAGAGGGATTTAAAATACAGTGAAGGTTAACTAAGTATAAGTATACTCAATACTAAGTCTATTGGAATATGATATACATCATATAAATCACAAAATAAAGAACATAAGTGTCATTAGTGGTTTCTTGTTTGTGTCAGTGTACCTCCTTAAAGAAACCCCCCCCCCAAAAAAATTCTAGACAGAACAAAATTGGAGAAGCATCTCAAATAGATTGCCTAAAAAATTAGGCCTAACGAGACTTTTTTTCCCTGACTGAGGATTAAATATTTCAGGACTAATGTAGAAGTAACAAAGTACATCTATATGTTCGCTAAGGCGCCGTGGTTACTACGCATTCAGTTTAGTACCTGTAATAACAGGTTTTATGCGCAGTAACCACAGCGCGTTAGCGAACATATAGACGTGACACTAGTGCTCAGTAGACTAATTCTACCATGCATTAGCATAGTTTTTACCATGATGTGCTAATGCATGGTAGAATTAGTCTACTGCTCATTTAGTGTCTTGTGTAGACACGTCCACAGGGTATGTCAAACATGCGGTGAAGCTACTGTTAAGAGTGCATACACATGGTATAAGTGATGAAGTATTATCCATCTCATTTAGTTATTTGTTCTAGCCTCCAAACATTTCTGATCAGTGTGGTATGTGAAAAAACTGAAACCTTTAGCAATCCTGAGGAGGGAGTGGGGACAAAAACAGCATATTCCCTTGGCTCTGCACAAGGTAATCAATGTCACCTACACAGCTTGATTAAAGTCAGCACCCAGTTAAACAACAGGCCTTGGGTCATACAAAATAATTTTCTTTCCTTCTTTGCATTACAGACAAATAGAGATGATTTCTGCAAGGAAAAAAAATAATGGGGTACCTTTTAGAATCTTTACTTGAACAAAACTTCAGTTCACTTCAAGAACTGCTGGAATAAATAGAACAGGATATGGAGCAGTATTATTGATAATATATTTTACACAATACTTTTAACCAAGGTCATATGTTAAAAAAGATATTGTTAAGTGAGTAAGAGAAGTAAAACAAATAGGAAAGAAAAAGGATAATTAACATACTTTTTGACAGGGTAAGCTATTCACATGGTAAGTTGGCTTGTCGGAGTGGAACAGAGAAAGTTTGGTTCAAGAGCTATCAAGGAAAAATGAGTTACTCAACTTTGTGTTTTTCTTAGTTTTAGCCACATTTTTCCATGTGAATATAGAAGAAGAATAAAGCCACAAAATGCTGCTCCTAACTACAGTCAGCACCCTCAATGTTCTTTAAATACTATGTTTAGGAATTTATACTTGTTGCATGTATGGTGTGCAATCCAACATCTATTGAAGGCAATGAGAGTCCTTCTGATGGCTTCCATGGGCACACTGGGATGTATGTGTAGAAAAGTAATTATTAGAATATGTGTAGTACACAGATGTCAAATATACAAAAGAGGTGTATAGATTCAAGTTCACAGAAAAGCAAGAGCAGTAGCGCACATTAAATATGCACACTTGATAAAGCATTGTACAGTAATATGTAGATATTCAAGGTAACATGGGCATAATATCCCCACAGAAATTGAAGGGAAGATTTTATATGTGGATAGGTAAATGAGTGTTTGAAATCTGAGTCCCAATTCAATTAAGCCAATGGGAAAACAGCTGTTTTAAGATTAAGCCCTAAATAATCTCAATTTTACGACAGACCATGGTTGTATTTGGTTTAAAAAGCACAGAAACCTGAATGTACAAAGAAAGAACCTTTTCTTTCCAAGCACCTCTAAAAAGAAGCACATAAATTATAATGAAGGCTGATAGGTCTTTTTACTAAAACGATGCTGCTGGGTAGCACAACAGTGAAAAATCAACAATTTACATGCCAATGTTAGGAACAAATTGCTCCAAACTGTACATGGAGCCTGGATTTGCTAGGCTTTGTTCATCACCATCCTTATGTCTGGTTTGTGCATTGCGTTGTGTGTTTGTAAAATATTATTAAAACAATCAGTTTTTTCCCCTTTATTTAAAAAAAAAATCATGGGTGTATTTTACTCTTCAATAACATGAGACACTGAATGCAGTAGCTAGAGTCAGTGAAATGAAATATTGTTCAGAACTTTTCCAAAGTACTTCAATCCTCCTATACCATCTATTAGTCCAGTCTTCAATCTCTCATGAGCAGGCATGGCCAATCAAGCATCACAGAGTTATATTTAGGAAGTAAAAAAATACTGAGAGCAGTTTGTTGGGGAAAAAACCCCCCCTAATTTATTTTACCTTAGTCCAAAGCCAGGATTCCAGTTTACATCTCCAGAGGTAATAGGCTACTGCACTAACCTACTGCATTGCTGAAAATAGCATTCAGCTTATTTGATGCATGTATGGGTAATGCAGATCACTAAAGTCCCAAAGAAGTTTAAACAGCTTTAGCTTGCAGTGCTGTTACTCAGTGGCTTTGAAAAGATCAATTTCAGACAAACCAGGTCTGCTTTTGAACACCGAACAAAGAAGAACATAATGTGGTACTAGCTGTCTGACTTGCATCGAGCCAAATCCTGAGAGGGGCTGAGTACTTGCAAGTCAGGCTGAAATGAATGGGAATTGTGGGAGATTAGCAGCTTTCAGGATCTGGCCCAGGGTGATTCTGAAAGTGGGAGTTCAGTTCTTCACCCTTAGGAAAACAGATTCTTTTTCTGATCTTACAAAGGCTCATTGTATGCAGAGGTTGGGGAGGTTAAAAATAAAAGAAAATATATTAATAGGTCATAAAGTGTAATGTTGAGATACATGAAACTGATGATTTTGATCATCTAAAGTTTGTGCTGCTTAAACTTAGATTGAGCTTTGTTTGTATTTAACACAGTCCTAAACTGCTTTTTTAATCTCTAGACTTGTGCACAATTTGGAACAGCACTGCCCTCTTGTGTTCTCAAAGTGAAGTCTGAATGTCAAATAATATTAAAATTGTAAAAAAATAATAGTCTTTTCATAAGATGAAGCAGCCACATTTGTAAATTGCAGATAGATTTCATGTACTTAGCAGTAACATAGAAATAATTCCAGTGCTTAACAGAAGCAAATGAATTTAGACTGTTCAGAGCAAATTGTCCCACTGCTCCACCTATGCAATACAGAAGTAATTGATGGCTGAAACTGAAGTCTGGAATAAATTATTACCAGATTATTTTAGATAAATTTAACTTTGTCATTTGTGAAAAGTAGCTTTGCTTTTTTTCTATTTATGCATTGCTTTTCTGAAGAATTCTGAAAACTTGAGATGTGATTTTATATTTACAGGTAGTAGATTGTTCCTATTAATCTAAACTGAAAGAAGGTAAAATTAAATCTTAAAATCCAGTTAATTTTAAAACGTCTCCACTTTTTTAAATTTGCACTATAGATTCAGTAACAAATAAAAACCACTTTTTAAATGCATAGTTGTTTGCCCTCCTTTGTTTTGTACCCTTGAGTTCAGCAAAACTACTTTTCAGAAACTAGCAAATGAAAGGTTCATGCATTTCTTATTAAAATTTATGAAAAATCGGAAATTCAGATATGGAGTACAAACTTATCTTTAATGTTTTTTCTGCCTGGAACTGGCAACAGACAATGTGAGCAATTGGTACATAGTTCAGCAGTGTGCAGTGTGTTAGAGTTTCATTGAATGGTGGAGGTATTAACTGGCATAGATGTGATGGGAGATCAAGAATGTGTGGACTGGAGTTTTCAAGCTTTGGGTATCTTCTGGGAAGTCTACTGTTGTTTCTTAGCTGCTCTGAGCTTATCTGGGTAGTTCAGGATACAACTCTAAATCAAAACAAGAACTACAACTCATTTTAGCATTGTGCTACATAGATTGTGTCAGTAACAGGGCTTACTATGGGAAGTGCCAATGGTTAGGTGGGGGATGGAGAGCAGGCTGTGGATTTATTGATGAGTAAGTGAAAGCATGGTGCTAGATGGCATTGTGCAAGGACTGTAAAAAGGTATAAGGGAGTTGTAAAATTTAGCAGATGAGGTGTGTTCTAAGAAAGGGAATAACTTATCGCTGTTTCTTTTCCTTGCTGTACATTTGTTATAGAGGAATGGGGTTAAGGTTATGATTTGAAATGTTTAGAGAAATCACTGGAGAGTCATAATTTGGGAATAACAGAAAGGTGGAGGGTGACATAAGTATATTAATTAACTATAAGATGTCTATAGGCCTTCAATGAAACGTTGTGGTGAAAAAAACAAATGTGCTTCTCGGATGTATCAAGGTGCAGAATTTCCTGTAGAGAGAGGGTGTATTAAAGTCATTAGATAAGGCACTTGTAAGAGCCCATCTGGGACAGAGTTTACAACTGCACAAGGAAGATGAATTCAGAGTGAAACAGGCGCAGAAAATGGATTCTATGATGATCAAAGCCTTCTCTGATCATCATCATCAGAGCTAATCATGTTTAGCCTACCAAAACAAAGGATGAGAGGGGACAGAATTACTCTCTACAAGTAGAGGGGAGTAAACACCAGGAGAAGAGAAGTACTCTAAGTTAAAGGACAATATTGGCACTAGAACAAATGCATATCAAATGGTCATAAATAAAATTAGGTTGGAAATTAGAAGAGTGTTTCTAAGAGGAATGAGGTCTGGAACAATCTTTCAAAACTTAGGTGGGATACAAAATCTGAATTGTTCCAAGTTTAAGCATGGTCAGGTTTTGAAAGGGGCTGTATAAAGTGGTTTTCTGGAGAAGCAAGGAAACCTTCTCAGTGGATTCCTTGCACATCTATGTTCTCAGAGTTACTCCTTGCTATTTGGCACCCTCTACTGTTGCATATGTGTTACAGGCAGCACAAGCTATAGGTCAGAGAGGCTTGAGTGAATCTTGCTGTGGAAATACAAATGAGCAGTCTGTGCATTTGTAAGCATGGTTCTGCATTGGAAAATATGACAAATTTAGCTCTGATTCTCCCACAAGTAAGTTTAACACAATTCGGAAGGGGTTCCTTGCTTTCACATAGTATGTTATGTTCTTCACAATTTTTTTAAATTGGGGCATCCGGAGGTGTGTGCGTCTAACAGTACTCAATTATTTGGCTATGGAACCTGAGTTGTATGTCATATCAGGCATCACACTCCACAAAGCCTGTGGCAGAGAGCAGATAGAGAGAGCTGAGGCAAAAAGCAGGCATTGGAATCTGGAAGTGTTAAGAATGACGTTCTTGGAGATGATGCTGTTCAGTATCACTGATCAAGGGCTCAAATAAATGTTGCAGAGGGAGCCAAATCTTACCTTGAAAAAGTTATCAAGACATTTGCAGAATCTTACAAGCCATGACAGTGCATATAGAGATCACATATAGACACTGTACCGGCAAGTTTGTATGAGCTTTTACCAAAAGGTTCTGTGAGGATGATCCAGCCACCAGAGAGCCAGAGCCAAATAGATGCACTAAGGTCTCCCATGAAGCAAGTGGGACTGTGGCAAGATATGCTCTTCTAGGGTCTGGTCAGCCCTCTGGAGTAATACACCACTGATGCATCTACACATGTGCTTTACTGCAGAGCTGATTAATTAGCTCCACAGTAAAGTGTCACTGTCTACACATGCACCCATATTGGGGCACAGTTAATTAATTTACTCTCCTGTAGGATACTACTGTGCAGGACAAGTACTATCCTACAGCAGAGGTGTAGGTTGTATCCTACAGCAGAGTCATTTGGCTGACTAGCCCTGCACCATAGCACCCTCGTGCCCCCAGCCAGCCTCTCCACCACCCAGTGCCATAACCCAGAGCCTAGGGCTGAACTCTGAGCTCCCTAACAGCCTGGATATGTGCCACCCCAGCTCAAACAGCTGTGGTCCCGGGCATATGTATATACACTACACTTGGGAGAAGCCGACTCTGGTACAAACTGTGTACGAGTGTATTGAGCCACGATAATTGCATGTGTAGAGGTGCTCCATGTGTAGAAACTCAAATTATTAATCTTTCTGAGTGCAGATCTAATGAAAACTTAGTGAAAACAAACAATGAAAAGAAAAAGCCACAAAATTGTTGGCTAGGTTCAAATACGAGAAATCATTTTTGTGGCTGTTTTAATATAGGGTAGGAGAAATGGTATCACACATAGCAGAAACTTGGTATTCTATAAGGGTTATATATAGTCCTCCTACATTATAAGTTATAAGGATTTATAAAGTTGAAGCTTGATAATGGGGCTGAGGCTAAAAGTTGACCAGTTCACTTTGACCAGTTCACCAGATTCCAAGTCCCATACAGGCATTTGTAGCATACAGGGTACCTATACGTGTGCACTGACACCTTCTAATTAGCAGAACTGCTCCATGTTCTAATTAATTGAGTCTGTTCCATGTTCTAATTAGAACACTCTAACATTGCTGCAGTGTCATGTATATAAACCCCTGCAGGTTTAAAAATGGTCGCTGGATGATTTAGCTAAAGTTTGTTGAATGAGCTTTAGTTAAAGCATCTATCAGCCATTTTTAAATGTGTGGGGGCTTAATACATGTAATGCTGTGGCATTTTAATTAGAGTGACTCTTTAAGAACCACTCTAATTAAAATGTTCCCTCCCACCACCCATGAGCAGGAGTATAGGCACCCACACTGACCAGCCTGAAAGTAAAGTCACTTGGTAGGTGGTGACAGCCAACAAATACACACTTCAGTTCTTTGTCACTAATGCATCTATAATGCTCTGTTAAGCAGAGAAGTATTTGTGCAGTTAATTTTAGTATGCAGAGTAGGCTTGCAGCACACCAAGGCATTCAACATTGAAAAACTGCTAATTGTCTCATACCTGTAAGTCTTCAAGGGCCTAGGAAAGTTCCAGAGAACGCAGGTCCATCAGTCACTCCTGTTATGCAAAGATGTGGAAGTACATCCTTTGTAGAGACATACTGAATAATGGGCTCAAGTAGCTAAAACAAGAAAGGGATTATAACCAACAAGCGTGCCTACTGCCTGGGTTAAGAGCTTGGTTGCAACTAAAAAAGATAAATAGTAGAGTTATGATTTGTCCAGATTCCAGAGATCTTAGCAAGGCTATGCTGACACAACATTACTCTATTGCTACTCCCACAGATGTTCAGTGATGATTATTTGGTTAAAAAAAATTACTATCCCAGATGAAAAAGATGGATGTTGGCAAGTCAGATGATGGATCATCTGAATTGTGTATTTTTAATTCACCCTGGGGTGAAATTAAGTTTCTCCATCCACCTTTTGGAATAAGGTCAGCTAGTGAATTTTTGAAACAAAAGAACAATGAAACATTTCAGGCACCCACATGTAATGCCAAAAAATAATGGGTAAGTTTCAGTTTATGAGCCAAGAAGAATAAATTCAATACAAACTATCTTCAAAGGAATAGAGCCAGGTGACAAAACTGAAGCTATAGCTAACATGAAATCCATAAGGAAAAAAAAGTAGTATTCCAGAGGATCCTGAGACAAATTAGGTTCCTTGCACAATATGTCCCAAGTAAAGCATCTTTGTTTCACTGAAATTTGATGTGAAAATGCTACATAGCAATGGTCATGGGAGCAGGATAGGCATTGCAACAAATGAAGACAGTGTTTTGTAATTCATTAGTACTGAGAGTATATGTTCCCAATAAACCAATCAGTGTTCGAGCAAGGTGCATCCAAAATGGTTTAGGGGCTTGTGTACTACAAATCAGAAGCCTTGTTTCATATGTATAATGAGTTCTGATATTATTATATCTTGAATAAAATTAGGTCCAATATGAGAAGGAACTATTGGTTTTTGTTTTTGCGACAAAGAACGTACACCTGATGTACAGAGTAATAGCGTATGTAACTTCACTTGTAAAAATGTGATCATAGTCACCCATATCCCTTGTAAATAAATTCTAGTTGCAGACAAGTTATAGAGGACTGTAGTGAAATTACTGATGAAAAGGTAGTCTATGAAGTTAAGCCCACCTGTACAATTACTGCAGCTTTTTTAAACTGAAGGAAAATGCACAGAAATACCCTGCATGCTTTTGGACAAGCTTTCAGGTATCAGGAGGGCACTCGATGCCTGAAAGTTTGTCCAACAGCTCTCCTGACTATACAGTGAGTCCAATAAGAGAGATCACAAAAAGCCTTGCCTGTTAAACATTTCCTAGACAGACCATCCTGGTTAGAACAGCAATCGAGCACTACAGAAATATCCTATGATACAAGTCTTACAGAAGATGACATATGAAGATTGATCATAATCTGATCTATAGTCATTCTAGAAGCTGTGTTTCTTGGCAGATAAACATTTCTCTGTTTCTCTAGATTACTTTGCACTGGTCTGTACCTGTAGGGAGTGAACCAGAAAAGCCAAGGCTGCAACCAAACTCCATCTGACTACATGTATCAAGGACAATAAAAAGTCCTTTTTTAGATATGTGGGGAGTTGGAAGAAAAGCAAGGGTAACATGGGACCCTGGCTAAATCAAATGGGACAACTGACAACCGACACCCAGGAAAAAGCTAACCTGCTTAACGGGTACTTGGTGTCAGTTTTTCATCAACCCAAAGGGACTACCTTGCCTAGCAAGATGTGGGATGGCCAGGGTGAAGGTAAATTTATACCCAGCATTGGTGTAGATCTTGTAAAGGAACACCTTGAGAGGCTGGACACCTTCAAGTCATCAGGTCCTGACACATTGCACCCTAGAGTACTTAAGAAGCTGGCAGGAGTCACAACCCAGCCACTGGCAAATATTTTTGAAAACTCCTAGCACTCAGGTGAAGTATCTGAAGATTGGAAGACGACCAATGTGATGCCCATATTCGAGAAAGGGAGGAAAGTAGATCCAGGGAACTACAGGCCAATCAGCTTGACCTCAGTCCCTGGAAAGATTCTAGAAAAAAAGTCAAAGAGACCATTCTTGACAAGCTGGCTAATAGCAACTTCCTGAGTTGCTATCAGTGATCTGGATGTGGGTGTGGAAAGCACGCTATCCAAATTCGCTGGCAACACCAAGTTGTGGGGCGAGGTGGACATGCTGGAGGGGCGGGACAGAATCCAGCTAGAGCTAGACAAATTCCAGAGGTGGGCGGATGAGAATAGGATGGAATTCAATGCAGACAAGTGCAGGGTGCTGCATCTAGGGAGAAGGAACCAGCAACACAGCTACAGGCTGGGGAACACCCTTCTTGTCATCACAGTGGCAGAAAGGGATCTTGGCGTCATTGTTGACTCCAGGATGAACATGAGCTGCCAATGTGAGGAAGCTGTCAGTATGCCTAACTGCACCTTGTTGTCCATCTACAGATGCATCACAAACAGGTCCAGGGAGGTGATACTTCCCCTCTATGCAGCATTGGTCAGGCCACAGTTGGAGTACTGCATCCAGTTCTGGGTGCCGCACTTCAAGAGGGATGTAGCTAGCATTGAGAGGGTCCAGAGGAGGGCCACTCTCATGGTCAAGGGGCAGCGGGGCTAAAGGGCCTGAACCTACTCAGCCTCCACAAGAGAAGGCTGAGAGGGAATCTGGTGGTCATTTACAAACTCACCAGGGGGGACCTAGTGAGAACTGGGTGAGGCTCTGTTTCCCCAGGCACCACCTAGGGTTATTAGGAATAATGGCCACAGATTGTTAGAGAGAAGGTTCAGGCTGAACATCAGGAGACATTACTTTATAGTTAGAGCTGCCAGGCTCTGGAATGGGCTCCCAAGTGAGGTGGTATTTTCTCCTACCTTGGGGGTTTTCAAGAGGAGGCTGGACAGATATTTGGCTCAGGTAATATGACCCTGGCACCCATTCCTGCCCAGGGCAGGGGGTAAGACCTGATGATCTGTTTAGGGCCCTTCCAACCCTAAGTACTATGATACTATTAGGGATGGCCAGCATGAGTTTGTTGCAGGTAGGTCTTGCCTGACCAATCTCATCTCCATCTATGACGAGGTGACCTATCACCTGGACAAGGGAGCAGAGATTGACGTCATATAGCTGGACTTTAAAAAAGCCTTTGATCTGGTGTCCCATGATCTCCTCCTGGAAAAAGTGGCCAACCATGGCCTCAGCTACATCACAGTCCAATGGCTGGGGAATTGGCTCTGAAGCCAGGCTCAGAGAGTGGTGGTTGACAGAAGTGAATCATGGCGCTCCCTGACCAGTGGTGTCCCCCAAAGTTCCGTCCTTGGACCTGTTCTCTTTAATGTCTTTATCAACAACATGGATACTGGTGTCAGAAGTGGATTGGCCAAGTTTGCTAATGACATCAAACTTTGGGGTAGAGCATCCACACCTGAGGATAGGTTAGTGATCCAGGCTGACTTGGATAGGCTGAAAAAGTGGGCAGATACAAACCTGATGGTGTTCAATACCAGCAAATGTAAGTGTCACAGCGGGGTCCTTCCGGAGGGCCGTGATCTCCTTAAGGCCCCTTTCTCCATGCCAAGTCAGCCCAAGGACACCCTCTAATTCTCTCCTGCCACATCTTTGATGTTTAGATAAGTTTGGGAGGCTGCCTTACGCCCTCTTGGTCACTTCTTGGTGTTGGTTCAGACCCCGTGGTTTCCCGGGCCCCTTATGGGTTCTCGCTCTATGATGGGTGCTTCAGGGACACCCTCGCCTTAGGGGCTATGCGTGGCTCCAACCACCCCTTATACCACACCCCAAGCCTCGCAGCTGGAATAGACGTTGGTCTGTCAAATATACACTCGCCCTCTCTAGGGTCCTCTCCGTAGCACTGCCCTCTCTCAGGGATCCTCTGCAGCGCCACCCTCTCTCTGGGGCCTTCGCAATAAAGCTGCCCTTCTCTCCAGGGCCTTCTCCACAACGCTGCCCCTTTCGATAATACTGCCCCCTTCTCTGGGGCTCCTCAGTACTGCTGCCCTCTCCTCGGGCCTTCTTAAGTGCTGCCCCCTTCTCTGGGGCCTTCTCTGTACTGCTGCCCTCTCTCAGGGCCTTTTCAGTGCTGCTGCCCTCTCTCAGGGCCTTCTTAAGTGTCGCCCCCTTCTCTAGGGCCTTTTCAGTACTGCTGCCCCCTTCTGGGGCTCTCCGTGCCCACACTGGGCCTTCTCGGTAAAGCCGCCCTGTCTCAGGGCCTACTGCACTGCTACCCCCTTCTCTGGGGTTCACCACACTGCTACCCCCTTCTCTGGGGTTCACTGCACTGCTACCCCCTTCCTCAGGGGCTCACCATGCCCGCACTGGGGCTTCTCAATAGCGCCCCCTCTCTGGGACTGGGTTCTATGCACCCCGTACGCTGCGCCCTTACTGGTGCTGGGGTCCCCACGCTACTGTGGGTCCCCTATGAACTGCCTCTGGCCTCCTGCCTGTGATTTATATAGGAGCCAGGCCCTGCCCCTTTCAGTCAGCTGACCTCCTGGTTCCCTGGCAACCCACAGCTGGGCTCCTTATACCCTGCTAGGGCTCTTTCCCCGGCAGTTTACCTTCTTTAGGAACAGGGCACTGAGGTGCCCTGTGACAGTAAGGTACTCCACCTTGGGAAAAAAAACCCTGCAGCATGCTTATAGGCTTAGCAGTACTATGCTCGCTAGCACCAAGGCCAAAAGAGACTTGGGGGTCATGACTGACCACAAGAGGAACATGAGCCATCAATGTGATGTCACAGCTGGTAAAGCAAACCAAACTCTGACTTGCATCCATAGATGCTTCTCAGGTAAATCTCAGGATGTCATCCTCCCACTGTACTTGGCCTTGGTGAGGCCACAGCTGGAGTACTGTATCCAATTCTGGGCTCCAAAATTCAGGAAGGACGTGGAGAAGCTTGAGAGAGTCCAGAGGAGAGCCATGCACATGATCAGAGGAGAATAGGCCTTATGAGGAGAGACTGAGAGCCATGGGACTCTTCAGCCTGGAAAAGTGCAAGCTCAGTGGGGACCTGGTGACTGCCTATAAGTACATCAGGGGTGTGCATCAGGATCTGGGGGAATGTTTGTTCACCAGAGCACCCCAACGGATGACAAGGACCAAGGGTCATGAACTCCTCCAAAACCATTTTAGGCTGGACTTAAAGAAAAACTTCTTTACTGTCCGAGCCCCCAAAGCCTGGAATAGGCTCCCTCCAGAGGTGGTGCAAGCACGTGCTCTGGACACCTTTATGAAGGGTTTGGATGCTTATCTTGCTGGGATCCTTTGACTCTAGCTGACTTCCTGCCCTTGAGGCAGGAGGCTGGACTCGATGATCTCCCGAGATCCCTTCCAGCCCTAATGTCTAAGAAATCTATGAAATCTTTCCCATACTTATTTGCTTCTCCATATAACTAAAAGGTAGCTAATGAGCAAGATAGCAATGGATTTACTTATTACTCCACTATATCATGTAATGATTTGGATTCCAGTTCTTTTTGGACACAAATGAATCCAATCTTGCAGCCATCCTGGGCTATCAAAGACACTAGTTCATTATTTCACAGGAAATGTTGTTGAAGATCTGTGGCAAGATTATTATTTCTAGCAACATAATATAGGCTATGTTAATTGTTTACATAGACCACATCAAAATATCTGGGGGGTAGGGGGAGTTTAAGGGTGGATAACCGAATGGTTACTTATGACCCAATATGGCCTGTTAGAATCAGAGGCTGACTGTTCATGAGAACAAGTGTGGTCTTGTGACCATCCTGCTCCGCCGTGGATCAATTTATTGCTTTAATTTCCATAGCAGTTTAGTTGAGAAACTCTAGAGCTTTCATACATCAGAGTAAGGCCTTGAAATTTCTAAGTCATGGTGTCAAGGATGTGAGTAAAAGAGATTTTTATTCATATAATATATATATAATATATATCCATGCTTCACTTATTGGAGAATCTGGAAGTTAGGGATGGAACTGCACAAAAAGAAGGTAATTTTGTGATTAAGGCAGTGAAATGTTATTCTGAAAAGCTGGATTCTGTCCCTGCTAATAAATTCGTATGTGAAGGTGGGCAAGTCACTTAGGCTAAATGTGTCACATATGGTCACTAAGTGTGTGTTTCTAGTTTCCTGGGTGCCCTTGGAAGCTGATCTGCAGAAGTGCTAAGCACTGAGAGCTGTATCGATGGGGACAAAGCTCTAAATATATAAATTACTATGTATTATTGACAATTAGGTCCTTCCATCTCACACTGGGCAGCTGAAACTAATGGCCTGGCAGCTCAGAAGCTGAACAACTCCATCACAAATAATGATTCAATTCAGTGATTTAAATGATTAATTTTAAATAAGTGCATTTCACATGCGTTCCATTTTAAGCAATTCACACCCATAGAATTCCCACTACCTTCTCTGTGACTTTAAAGCTCAGCCAAAGCAATGGCATCTCACCAATGCAGCTAATTTTGACAGTAGACAGCCTTATCTTCTAGTTTTATGATTCAATAATCAGATATCTATGCTATCTGGTCAGAGAGTCACAATTACATGTGTTGGGTTAAACCCATTCATGAGCAGGAGAAAAATTCAGCAATACAGCAAGTCCCAACACCGAATGCAAGTTAGAGTATCTAAAGGATTGCATGAAATTGTGACACCCTATAATAGTTCTTCAGGGGTCATTCCACTTGTGAAAATTCTAGAGCACAAGTCTGCCATTCTAGCAACATGAGAAACCTGGGTTAGGATATATTTAAGATAGATGATAGTGACAGTATTAACCCTCCATAATCAATGATACATTCCTTATAAATCAATATTATAACATTTTTACCTTTATTATTGCCTTTCTTACCTATGTATTGCACAAAGCTATTAAAAGTATGTTAAGTTCACAAAGTAAATCACTCAGAATTAATATTGAGGAAGTCTTCAGCAAAGCCTAGCCTCACTGTCACCAGTGTGGCTGACCTTCCACTTCCCACCCATAAACCCCCGACCCAGAACAGGAAGTGTCTGGGAAACAAAGTAACCTGATCCAACACTTCTCTGTGGCTCCTACTGGCTTACTCCTTGGCTTTGCCCTCAGACTTCACTCTTGAATTGATCTTCTAGCTTTCTGACCTGCTGGCATAGGCTGCAGATAGTAATGCTCCCTGACTTTGCAAAAGTTTGGATTCAACTGAATGTCAAAGCCAGGGGTGTCAGAGTACGACTCAGGGGCCAGATTTGGCTCTTATTGCCACTTCATCCAGCCCCCACTGTTGCCCCTGGGTCTGAGTTGACCCACAGACTACTGCACCAGCACTTCATGCAGGGTCTGGGACATGCACAAAATGTGACACCTATTCCAGACAGTCTAGGGTCCACGCTACCCATGCCTCCCCCTCCGAGATTGTGTTCCACATGGTATGTGCTTTGGGACCCATGCTGCTTGCAGCACCCATCCCAGCTGGTCCAGGACACATGCCATGTATGGCTCCTGCTCCAGCCAATCAGAGACCCATACTTCATATAGATATCATGTGCAGTGCAGTCTCAGAACAGCCATGAGGGGTCACTATGTGTGGTGCAGTCCCAGAACAGCTGTGGGGACATGCCTTGTATAGCACAGTCCCAGACTTGCTGGGGTAGATGTCATGCATAGTGCAGATCCTGGACCAGCTGGAGTGGTCTCCAGGCCAGATAAGTTTAACACCTCTAGCAGGCCAAATGTTTGCTATGCAAGCCTATCTCTAAATAATGGTCATGTTCTTTCTGAAATTTGCCTGAATAATGGTAATGTTTCTCTGGTAATGTTTTTTAGAATAATCTTCATTTTGAGTAGATTTATTTTCCTAAACAGAAAATTCCATCAAAGGCATGATTCAAACTAAACATGAAAAATCTGTCAATAATATGGAAAAGAGACATTTAAAAGAAATCAGTTAGAGATTTTTAAAACATTTTTGTCCAAGCAGATGCTTAAACTTTCTACAACTGTTAACTGAGCCTAGACAGTGAGCTGAAATAGCAGTCATAAAAGCACCTGTTTGAAACTTTGCCTCTGTAACATTTTATTTACAACTTGTGTTTCAAAATTGTCTGCAATATGTGCTTTCTGGCCAGCATTGGTGGCTGTATAGGTTCTGTATTTTATATATACATTTAATAAATATTTTAGAGCAGTAGTCCTCAACTTTCCTACCTGGTGGGCTAGATGAGTGGCACAGGGCAAGTCTATGAGCTGGATCCTGTGCATGGGGTTGGTCCCCATGCACCAGATTTGTCATGGTGGCCCATCCCCATGTGTTGGCCTGTGCCTACAGATGTCCCAACCCTGCATGCCAGATTTGGCTCAGAGCCAGTGCACTAGCCCCACCATGTGCTCTTGCAGTCTAGAGCATGGCCATGTCATCTGGCTCGTAAGGCTCCCCATGGGTCTACAAATTTAGTAACGGAGGAGTGGCAATCAATACTGTTGCTGTTTCCCCACCACCAAATTTCCAGACCCATGGGGAAACCTGTGGCCAAATGATATTGGCTTGGGAGTTGGAACTAGCCTGTGGGCCAGGGGTTGAGCAACACTGTCCTAGATGGTTATATCCTGTAGAAATCCCATTTCTTCTAGAACCTGATATATAATTTAAATACGTATGTTACTTCCTTGCAGAGGGACTGTATAAAATGGGTCTGGTCCATCTCCATTTTAGTTGATGGCAAAACTTTAATTTTAACAGAAGCAGGAGTGGCTTTGCATCAGGGTTGATTTCTTTGCTCTCATTTTAAATATCCATAGTGAGCTAGATTTATATCATGTGGTATGTTGAAAATATCGATGACTTGCTGTTATTATGAGTATTGGTGATGAACGTTTGCTCTCTCTCAGACATACAACAGTCCAGACTTGCAAAACAACCACTAGCCCTTGAAACAGTACACCTCATTCCAAGAATTTCCTGGTCCTTCAGAGACCCTACAAGCATCCATCTGACTTAAGTAATTTTTACTTCGGTTATGAGTAAACTACCAGTAAATTCTTCATCAGTTCCAAGCATTGCCACACTAAGGTGATAGTCATGGTTGGATAAAGATGAAGTAGTCAATGGGTAACCTGCTTAAAATGTTTCTCTGGGTTATTCCTCCTCCAAAGAAGAAATATCACTGAACCACTATACAAGCCAATAAGACATCTGAGTGCACCAGGTATGCCCAGGGCTGTTATCCATTTGTTGAACATATTTCACGTAGTGTTCAGAAGAACCATAACTGTGTTAGCTTTTAATATATTGTAAATGGAAGTTTCCTGGTCTCTGGTTATAGCTGCTTCATTTTTACTAGCTACAGTGTAAACAAGATTCTTCAGGTTGCTGTATGAAAAGGGGGCAAGGGAGAGGTTCAGAAACTTCATCATTATTATTTTGATTTAAAAATTGCATTTAGCCAAAAAGTCTAAATCTTTTGAGTGTTCCATGTCATCGAGTTGATCAGGTTTAAATTATAAATCTTTTGTTAAGACTCAGTTAAAAGCACCCTTAAGGACAACAGACATCTTAGCCACTGAGGCTTTACTCACCAACTGAAATACCATGTATCAGAGGAGGAAAGAGAAGAAAACCCATCTGAAATTTAGCAGCTTAGAAAAACGAATGTTTATAATCAGCTTGAGAGCTCAGTGGATTTGTGAAATCGTTTGGGATTAACAGGCTATTGATTGCTAATAAAACAATATTTAGCTTTGTCTGGGGAACAGCAATGGAAAAAGGTGTGGGCACCTTGTCAAACAGGACCCATTGAGGAAGGATGATGGGTTAAGTGTGGGGGTCTGAGTGGCAGCGTGGGTGCCCGTTCTTCAAGGAGAACTTGTCAGTTGTTAGTAAGGCTAGTGAAAGGAAGGACGCCAGCGTCTGATGGCTGGGGTAGTATTGATGCAAGTTAGCTGACTAATCAGATTGAAAAAGTCCCATGGTATTTATGTCACTTTAATTTTCATCAAACAATTGGAGACGACAGCACTCTATTAAGAAGAGGTTGATCCAGAACTAAAGCTAAATAAATTAGGGTCTCAGTTTAATCAAATTATCCCTCCACTGGCCTTGGATTAACTGAGAGAGACAGCGTCGGTCTAGGGACTTTTGATTGGCTGATTTTTTTTTAAAGAAGCGGATACAAAGAATGGGAGATTTAACACACACAGCTACCAGTCATAATACCTCAAACGAACACCTTTTAAAAATGCTGGAATTAATATTTATCAGGAGAATTTGCAGTTTTGTCAAGGGAAACTTCCATTTTTAATTGTTTCTTGTTAGTGAAATGGACTAAAAATAAGGTGAAAAATCTGTACTTAGTCTGAAGTGCTAAACAAGACTACACCTTGGGTAGCACACACAAAAACTATCCTAATGCTGCTGGATAACTTTTTGAGGCCATTTTTTTTCTCTTTCCCACCTGGTGCCTTATTTATCTTTTCATTTTCTGATTAAACAAAACATGACATTGAAGAACAGGGTGAATAATATTTATTAGCTACTTTCTGCTCCTTAAATGTTTCTTAAGCTCTGCAATCAGGATAGGTTTCTTAGGAGGCAGTCAGCACCTTTCAAGATAAGGCCCTTAATGAAAGAACCTGTTGTCTATGAAACCTGGTTTTAAGATTCTACTAAACTGCATCCATAAGACAACCATCCTTTAAATTACTAACCTACCAAATTGCAAGTTCTCATAAACATTGCACTGGGGCCGAACAAAAGAGCCATTTGCCTAAGTTTATCCCAGTTAATTGTGAACTGCCTAAGATTGAAGTGTGATCGAATTCTCCTTCAAATGTCTTTTGAAAAATGGAAGAGATTTTAAAATAAACTGTGAGTCACTGAATTTAGTCCCTGGCCTAATTTTGATCTTTCCCCTTTTCCCCTTGTATGGCTTTCTCTCATCTGTTTTTCTCATCTTATAGTGATCAGCCTTGTTCCTTGCTTCCAGAACTGAGACTGGCCACAAGATGATGGGATGGAGCAGTGAGCTGCTTATCTTTCTGTTATTACTACCAGACAGGAGAATCTGGTCAAGGACTTTCTGATGACGTGCAACACATACTAAAGCATAAGGTTCAAGGCCATTGATATTGTTGTACTTAAGGGCAGTCCTTCCCCAATACACCTTTAGTTTTGCCCCTTTCTTGTGCTACAATCTATAGCCTCTTGCTCCCTTTCCCTATATAAGTCTTGGCTTTACTCGCAAAAAGTAACCTAATCAGAGTTTTTAACTGAAAACATTTTCTTTGATGCACCATCATCCAATGATATGAGTCCTTCTGCTTTGAATCAAGACTACCCTTTCAAATGCATAAAATTGGGCATCTGTGGCCACATCTGCATGTGCACTTCACTGCAGAGTAGACTAATTAGCTGCAGAGTAAAGCATCACCATCTACACATGCGATGCTATTAGGCCATAATAAACTAATTAATGCTGCCACCAGGGACAGTACTATGTTATGATGGAGTGATTAACTGTGATTAAACATATGTGTAGATACTGACCATGGGCGTAAATTGTGCCAGCCCAGCCAGCGGTAGGCCAGACTCCTGCCTACCACCTCCTGCTCTGCACTTTCAGCACCCTCATACCCCAGTCAACCCCTATGTCACCTGACTCTGTCACCTGGAGCCAGAAACAGAGTAGGGCAGGAGTGGCCCTGGTGTAAACTGTCCCAGCCCTGCTTAAATTGCTGCTGTCCTGAGTGCATGTGTAGATGCTGCACCTGGGAATAGTTTACTCTGGCTCAAACTGCTCCACAGTTTCTTACGTCAAATGAATTGCACATGTAGATGCATCCTGTAAGTGCTAATTCTAAATCAAAATAAATTTTTAATTGATGGAGGTTACACTTGTAAAAAACCGCAAAAATCAGTGAATGTACATATTTTATTTTAATACCTGGTTTCAGAGTTAATAAGGATAGCACTTCATCTCTTTTAAAGCTTGGATTGGTCTAAGCCTTATAATTTAGCTTTGTAGTTCTCATAATATTAGTTTACAGAAATTTCTAAATTTGAAGGTCAAAATTAACCAGTGGATCATTGATGCAGTTGTCCTTAGAGGTATTAAGTAGAAGAAATAGGTTGAAACTTAGCAAAGAACATCTGAAATAAATTCTTAGAAAGTTCCAGTGTTTGAAAAATTGCACAAACCGAAAAAAGCACTAGGAAATGAACTCCAAGGGACAATGCTACGCTGGCAGATGGATGAGATAGATAAAAGGCCAAATTTTAAAAAAATATTTAGATATCAAAATTGTCATTAAGTGCTTTCAAAAGTCCTACAGGCATCTATCTGCAATAGTAGGTGCCTAAATACCTTTGAAAATATGGCTGAATGTCTCTCTTATCTCTGATGTCTGCATTCTTTATTATCCAGCTATAGTGTTGCTAACTACTGCTTCCAAGAAAGTAGGTCTGTTTTACATGAATAGTTCTCTTTACATGGATAAAAGTCCATTGCCTTCAATATAAGTTACAGGAGACAGAATTGGTTCCATGGGGCCCAAGTTTAGTGTGCTCGTGATCTACAACTAGGGTCAAATTTTTTAAACAGCCTTCACTGAGGCATGAAGATCATGTCCAAATTTTCCAAAGTGTTTAGCATCAACAGTTATGATGTTGTAGTTTTGAAAAATCTGATCTCAGCTGTAGGTGTTGAGGTCTTCTGAAAATAATTTTTATCTGTTGAATGTGACCTGTAACTCACATGAATACCACAAATTGCCCTGTCACTAAAATGTTACCATAAATTAGTTAGCTTGAGTTAGAAACACACCTTTTTCATAGTAAAAACAACGCCTAATATAAATTCAAATGGTATAAAAACCTGTTGTAATCGATGGAAAAACTCCTGCTGACTTCAGCATGGCCAAGTTCTCTGCAAAGCATTCTTCTTGCCTCCTGTTCTCCTTACAGTAGTTTGTCATAGAAGATGAAAAACGCAAACACCTCACTGCCAATACAAGTTTATTCCCTAGCATGTTTACTACAATGTGGGTGTGTCTACATGTGAATTTAAGCGTACTTAAATTTAATGTTCGTTAAGCGTTTTATCTACGTGTGCTGGAACTTGGGACTAACGTTAGTTCCAAATTGTTCCAGTCCTGCCATGTGCCCCTCTGGGCACTGGGGGAAACGCCGGCCACCGGGGGAAGCTCCAGCCTCCGGACACATGGCTGCCAGCACTTGACAGCCATCCTGAAAGCACACCGTCTGCACTATGACAGCTGGACTGACTCTTCCTGTGTCAGAGCAGCAGTGTGGCAGATCCACAGGCAGCATGTGCCTGCTCTGCTTCTGCCACAGCTGCACTTTCCAGCCCTGGCTGCCCCAGCTCCTGGTCCTAGGGTCAAGGGACAGAGCCCCTTGCTACTCAGGCCTGCTACATCTGTTCTGCTCAACCATCACCGTTCTGACTGCTCAGGCACCTTGCACCACTTGACTTTCCCACCTGCTCTGGCTGCCTGCTGGATGACTGGTACATGGCCTTCTGGGGCCCCCACCACTGCACACCTGCTGCTGCCAACCACTGCAACTATGGACTCCAGGATGCCCCAAATGGGACCACCATCGCCCTCCTGACCCACCAACCCGCCGCCCCTGGGTCCATTGCTCCAGCCAGGACTGGTGGCAGTGTACTGTGCTGCAGGTATGGAATGATGACCAGTGGATCAACATGTTCCAGATGACCCAGGCCACCTTTGAAGACCTACTGCACCAGCTTCCAGCCCCACATGGGGTGCCAGGACATGGAGTTGTGTCCTGTCATTCCCACTGACACCTGCCTGCCCTGCTGCCCACTCACTCCCTACCCCCTGGCTACCCCCCCAGCACCACTCCAGGACATGCAAATTTGCTATGGAAGCCTTTATTCCCCTCGCAACCTCCCACTCAACCAACAGAACCCCTCCACTATCCTCCCCACCAGCAATAAAAAAACCTCCTCCCAAACTTAAAACTATGTAGAAGAGTCTCAGTCTTTCTCCGAGTCCTGGAGTGGGGGGATGTGTGGTGGAGGCATCCAGGGCAAAGAGCCCAGCGGACAGTTCTCCCATGGGTCTGAAGGGCATGGTCAACACCAGGGTCTCCTGCAGGTGGGAGATAGTGCCCTGCAAGATCCACAACTGCCTGGAGGGCTTTCTGTGACGGTGCTACACGTCCCTGCCCCCTGTTGCTGAGGAGGACATTGCCACCAGTATTGATGCCTTCCTCAGTGTGTGAGAGGCCTGTGCCCACCCATCTGTGGGGACATGGAATGCTCAATAAAGCTTTGAACCGTATCCCACCTGTGCTGTTGGTGGTGGGGGGAGGTGCAACCTCGGCCAGGGGTGTGTGGGCAGGCTAAGTGGGGGCAGGAGTAGGGCCAGGGAGTCCCTCTCCAAGTCCCAGAGCTGGACTTAACACATGTCCGGGGGTGGTGAGGCCAGCAACTTGGTGCAGAGCTCCCTGTCAATGATGGCATCTGGCTGCACCCAGTATCCATGGCCTGAAGGGTGCAGCAGGCCAACGCCTGGCCAGGGCCCCACCCCTAGGAAGGAGCTAGTGGCCAGTGGTGGTGTGGCCAGCTGCTCCTCATGACAAGGTGTGGAGCAGGGCTAAAGGTGAGGCAGCTGCTGGGCAGGGCTCCCTGAGCTGCTAGTGGATGCAGCAACTGGGGAGGTGGGTGGGACAGGGTGCTGAAGGCCCGAGGTCCCCTCCTCCAGTGACACATCTGGGTGAAGGCAGACTGCCTCTGCTGGTGGCACTTACAGGTGTGCAACCAGTCCCCTGGGGTGCCAAAATGTGGGTCATCTCCTGCATGAAGGGCATGGTCTTTTGAGCATGACCAAACCAATGACTGAAGTCAGTTGTAGCCACCCACTGTGCCCACAAGGCCTTAACCTTCATGCGGCACTGCCATGCTGACCAGAAGTGACCTTACACATGCATCCCACATGATATGGCCTCATAAATGTGGGTGTTTGAGCACCCACCCCACGTGAATGGCCTCTGGACATCAGCCCTTCCCCAGAGTGCCACAAGGTCACGCACCTCCTCCCAGGTGTGGGCACATGGGTGGGGCCAGGACTCAATGTGGATGACATGCTGAATATTAGGCCTGTGCGAAGCAGCTAGTATTTGCTTTGGATTTGTAGTCAGCCAATTCAGGGGACAGTGATTTGATTCCATGATTCGAATCACTGTCTCAAATCAATTCAGCTGAATCTGATTCAGAGATTTGGCCACTGCCATGTTACCTGTCAGCTCTGTGTTCCTGAGGGAGCCCTGGCACCCAGCTTGCTGGACTTACAAAGGACTTTTTCTATTTCCCCGCCCCCAACACACACACACACCTCATCTAACCAGAACTAAGCAGAAGAAAAGTTTACTAGGCATCCCAGGCCATACATTCCCTGGTCCCACTATGAGAGACCTATTTAAACTTGATTGACTAAAACTTGGTTGCTGAGTTAGGGGATGCTGAGGCAAGAGACTGAGTCAGAGGGGGTATGGGCAACATTTGAACAATGGTTAAGGGTTCATCACAGCATCCAGCTTGTTGGAGCCCTGACCACAAATGCTGTCATACTTTTCCCAGGATGACTGATGGAAATCCTCCCCACAGAGTTTATGAACACTCCAATAATCCCCTTAAGTCTGTTAAAAGACCACAGTAAAATCTGGAAAAGTCATGCTAATCTGAGGCTTATTCACAACAGGTAAAACTACAAAACCCTGATGCTGCAAGCACATCTAAGCCATCTGAGAAGAAACAATAAGATATCCCATCCAGTATATCTGCTATCCATAAGAATTTCAAGCTGGCTCCTAAGTGCCTGGTTACTCCTTAACCTTATGTTTTTTCTGGTTATTAATCCATTTCTTGAGATATTACAAACCAGATAACCCCTTGTCAATAGAAAAGACAATTATTTACACAATTAAAAGAATGCTTTGAAGAAGCTAAACTGAGGGTATAAAAAAAGCTGTAAAAGCAGCAAACCGTGTTCTTCAAGAGAGAAATCTCTCTGACACCATCCAATGTTGTTCTTGAGAAGCTGGATGAAACAGATCGTCTCTCTTCAAGGATTGTGCTAAGAACTTTACCTGTCAGCATTGGAACCCAAGTGCCTTGGACTGGTGAGACCCCAGCTCTCGCTCTCTCTCTTTCTCTTCTTTTCTCTAGGCATAGATTTCTGAACCTGAATTGTATTAGTTAAGCTTGAGCTAAGTTTCCCCAAATACTTAGTGAAACCAGGGTAGCATTGTAGTTGTTTTGTTTGTTTTCCTTTGCATGTCTATTATTACTAGTACCATTATACATTTCATATATTCAGCAATAAATTACTTTTATAGTCAAACTGGTAGTAACTGGGTATATTTTTCCTTCTCTACTTCTCCTTGGCCACTTGCTCTGCAGCAATGCTTCTTTTACCTAAGCCAAAGATCCCTGTGAAGCCCAGAAACTGACTGTGGGGTCTGCTCATCAAAAGGCTACCACTACTAGGACAGTTAGGGCAAAAGATTGGGATATGCTGAGTTTGAAACACATAAGGGGATCAGCTTGTACAGGCTGATTGACCCAGTTTGGCCCAGATGTGCCCTAATAAACTGAATGCTGGCCCATGAGGGTGTCAGCTAGACACCCAGCTGGATTCAGAGGTATTCTGTTTATCTATGTGCTTGTGTCTGACTGCAGTTTATTGTTACCTTAATGAACTGATTCCTGGCATATGAGGGTCTCAGCCTATCCATGCTGATCAACCCAGCCGGGTCAGGTGTATCACATTAATCTTTGTGTGTATGACTGATTTGGTGACTGGAGGAACCCAGCCCCATTGAAACTGAGTCCTGCAAGATAGCTCCATTGTGGGGTGAGGACTTGCAGAAGGGAGATACACAGCTCCGTATAGAAACACAAGTAATACAAGTAGCACATTGATAGAATTACAAAGAACCTAGAAACTTATCCCTAATAAATGAGTGCTCCCCAAAGTGAGGGGCAAATGTGGTAACAGCCAAATCGGCTGAATCTCTGAATCAGACAGGCTCCATCCCCTGCCCGCTCTCCCAGCTCTGTCAATAGCTGCCCCGCCCAGCCCTAGAGTCCTAGCCAGTTTTGGTTTTTTTTAAGCCCCACACTCACAGGCTGCTGCTAGGTGGGGCAGGGCATCCCTGCTGCCCCCCGCTGCCCCCCACTGCATGGCGGGCTCTGCCACAAGCTCCCAGAATCCCTGATGGCTGCTGCAGCAGCTGGTGACTA
>NW_005841829.1:7810153-7820323 GCF_000455745.1 Alligator sinensis
GGCTCTCAGTGGATCTGGGGGAGTAGGCAGGGAATGGGGCCTGGCTGGGTATCCCCCATGGTCCCCACCCTCCTCCTCCAGCCCCCCTCCCCCACCCCATCCCTTACTTACTGGCACAGATTCCAGGTCCAACTTCCTGCAGTGGTGAGCAGGGGCTGCCTGAATCAGAGAATCTCTCCAAAGCTCTCTGAATCTTCTGAATTGATTCAGAGAGCTTCAAATTCCTTTGGACCTTTTTATTGGTCTCCCGATTCAATTCAGATTTGGAGATTCAGCTGCTGAATCAGGCTGAATCTCCTCTGAATCAAGTCAGCACTTAAAGTTTCATACAGCCCTACTGAATATGCTCCCCACGCCAGCTCTCTGGGCCCCCCACATGGCTGTCCCTGCGATGCTGGCCCTGGACAGCTGAGAGCAGCACCCTGGACAAGGGCATGGGGCATGCAAGCTGTGCCACAGAGGTGCTTCACCATAATGCCTGTAAAGAGACAGAGCTGGGGGTGAGGAGCAACAGGGAGCAGGTGCTGGCCCAGCTGCCATAGAGAGCAGGGCCAGCAGCCCTTGGGGGGAATCTCAGGGCTGGACAAGGGATGCAGCAGGCTGCAGCCCTTTGCAACACTCACCCGTGGCCAATGAGCAGCTCTGGCTAAGGGACAGGACAGGCAAAGGCTTCCTGGGTCCTGTCCAGGTGGGCACATGGGGCATGGTGGGCTCCTGCAAACAGCACTGACTCATTCAGGCTCCCTGAGCTGTGTGCCACAAAGCACAAAATGGCTGGAGGCTTTTATAGCCTGCAGCTAGGGACTGCTAGAGAACAGCTCAGCTCTGGAGGAGGAGAGGCGGACAGCCAGGAGCCCTGGGGCTGGGCTCTGGCCATTCCCAGGTGGCTGGGCAGACCCAGCACTAAAGTCCCTGTGTTAATGTGAACTACATGTGCGTTAATGTGCTTTAACTAATCACACATAAATTTGATACTTGCTTTATGCAGGTATCAAATTTAGGCACGATTAGCCTAAATTTGCCATTTTTAAGGGGCATTAAGGGTATGCACATGTAAATATTCACCTTTAATGTGCCTTACATTGGGCTAATGTGCATTAAATGAGCATGTGTAGACATGCCTTATTTTGCCTGAATCTGCTTGGGTAAATAGTAATCATTTTGGAACTGGTTCTTAAGAGGAGTTACGTTTCAAAGTCTCTGAATATTTTTGTTTAATATTAGCTATAGCTTAGATGATAGCCTGGTTCTTAGCACACTTTCCTAGAAGTTGAGAGAAGTGGGTTTGAACTCTCTCAGGTAAGAGAAATGAACCAATGTCTCTTAATTGCTATACAAGTGATTTAACTACCAGATTGTTCTGAAGAAGGCAAGCACCTACATTACTTGCTTCTCCACACATGAAAGTAGTTGTGACTTCTTTGTCTTGTGGTGAGCTTGATTAAATCTGCAGATGACACAAAAGACTGGCTGAGTGGTAAATATGGGAAATGGCTAATAAGGAGCTTGGTAAACTAAGTACTAACAAAATGTAAATATTTCCATATAGCCAGATATGTAAACTCACACATGTAGGGTTAATGAATGTAGACAGTACTTACATTATGGTGGGTTCTATCTTGGGAAGCATTGACTTTAACAAAGATCTGAAGGTCATGTTATATAATCAGTCAAAAATGAGCTCTTAGCACAGCATCCTGGTCATAAGAACAGATGGAATCATTGGATGTATAAACAGGATAATGCTGAAGAAAGGCTATATTGCCTATTTGGCATAATAGATTTAACAATTGTCAAGTGGTACCAAGTGATACCAAGCTGTGATGGTGCAGCTGTGTTATAGCTACATGACTGTGGTAATATGAGTATCCCAAAACTACTCCAACGTCAACTTTGCTTCATTCCTTGACAAAGTTAGGGCAGTTTAGCTAACTTGTATCATTAGAGGATAATGCAGATGTGACAGATCAAGTGTTGGCAGCATACTGCCCATGGATTAGTATCAACTCTCTAAGTGATTTTGTCTGGCTATCAAAGCTAGGACCCCAGTGTCAAGTCTGTGTTGCAGGAATTAGTGGCAATTCAGCTGTGTGGAAAGGGGCAGCAGTGGGGTCAGGTTGGAGGAAGCAACCTACCTTTGGACAGAGTTTTGTTAATTTGGCCTGCCACTCCAAAAGGATTTCCAGTCCCTAAGTTAGATTGCAAGAGCTGATATGCACTCCAGAGCAGCAGTTTCCATACCCCTTATAAAGTGGCCAAAGAGCAAGGTGATCCATGGCCTATGTCTATTTGCAGTGTCTACAATTCAAGAAAGTGTTTAAAAATTAAAAAGGGGTCAACATAGTGTCATAGGAATGGATTACAGTGAAAAACTCGTGTCATTAATTATTTTCACCAATCTAAAATCCTCTGAATTCCTATTTCAGCGGTGTAAAACTTCATTAGTTCTAATTTGTATAGATCAACTTTTCTAAAATAGGTATATTTTAAAGATTTTGCACTGAGTTATATCTACATTCACAGCTCCTATCATCGTTCTATTGTTGTATTGGTGCCAAATAAGTCAGTATTTGATTATACTAAAACAGTAAGGACATAATAAAGGACAGTCCCAGACCCCAAAAGTTTACAGTCTTGATTCAAGAGAAAACCTAGTTTAGATATACAGAGGTTGTTGGCTTGTATGATTTGTTGGCTTGTATGATTTTTATTTTTTAGAAATTGTTAAAGGAAGCAAATAAGGAGATCAGTAATGGTTAGGAATATGGACTAAAACCAAAGACTCAGATATATTTTGCTTTCAAAGTTGAAAATTCTTTTGTCAGGATTACAAATGTGTAGCCTTAGTACTTAAAGAATGAAAGAATGCAAAGAGCTTATTTACAGACCTTATTTAAGATGTTTTGGTTTGGTTTGGGAAGGGAGGATTTTTTTTTGATAAAACAAGAGCAGTTAAATTCTTTTACAATTAAAAAATTTAACTGCTGCACTATAGTTAAACATGCAGTTGTGTATGTGTGTGTATGTGTACACAAGTACATCCGTGCACACACACACACACACGCACACACACACACACCCAGAGCTGCACTACGGTTAGGCCTTTGTGCTTGTTTAAGAGCAAATAGAAAAAGGTTACTAAACTCTTCTTCATCTAATTTTCTCCCTCTTTTTTCTTTTTTCTTTTCTTTAAAAAAAAAAGACTTACCAGTATTTTATTCGTTAAGGGAAGTTACACTTATTAAATGGCTTGCTTGAAAATTTCTAGACTGCCTCTTACATTATTTCTACTAAAGCATTATTCTTTGCCTGTTTCAACCATACCAAGAGCTATGGTGAACAGTGCAGTAATTCCAAGTGACAAGAAGGTGGAGCTAGTAGAGAGCAGGAATATACGCATGCTTGGAAATCAAGATGAAACAAAGACTGTGCAATGAAACGATGCAATGCTTTTGATACCGTGTACTTCAGCTCCTTCCTAGCAGCCTCCATGATTTTATGTGCCTGGTTTTATAAAAAGATTTCAATGCAGTAAAAAATTGTTAAATATTTGAGGTTTCTTCTCCATGCTCCAGGATTATGGAATAGTAATCCATTACATTGTAAATCTTGCTGTACCATGCAAATCCATTTATAAGGATTATGAGATTGTAACAGAAGTGATTGTTTTTTGAGATGTACTGAATGTAAATTATATACTTTTGGGGCAGAATTTAATAGAATTGTCATCCAATTTATTATATGCACTCATCCAATTGAACAAGTGCTTTGCGTTTATTAAAAAATTTAATTTTTGCAGTAATAAAAAAGGAAATTCAGTTACAAGACAGTGTGGCACATTCATTCTATTATTCTCAGAGAGAACAGAACAATAGCAAAGGGTGTGCAATGGAGCAAAGACTATGCAATCAATGACCCCTTGCCCCTTCATTGGAGAAGAGTATTTCAGTATAACACAAAGAAACTGCTGTTTCTAGTTCTGCTAGTATCACCAAGGAACTGTTTAGAGAATGGTTCTTGTTGAATTTGTTGCTGTGATTATATATTATTGAGTGTAGAGGAAAAAATAATAAATTAGATACATTATGCCATTTTTGTGTCCTGCACTCCAAGACTGTTTGGTGAGTGAAGCAGAATGCTCAGGATTCATGTATAGATCAATTAATAAGAAAAGATAAAGGTTTTCAAGGCATTCCCTCCGACAGTTAATCTCAGAAATTCATTATTACACAGTATATTGAAACAAACCTAGAAATAAACCGTTATCAGAAACAAGTGAAAACAGTGTTTGAAAGCTGAGTATGAATGTGACATTACTTGGAGATTGGCCCAAAGGCAATCTACTAACTTAAATTGCTATGGTTTTCAGCCATATATTTTGTTTTTAAATTTGAATTCTCAGAGACAAACCTGTGGTTTTGTTGGTAAATTTAAGAGGGACTAATTTTCTGGCTCTAGTTCAGATACTGCCAGAATTTTGAGTGCATGTTATTTTATCCCTCAAAATAGCATACTTGAAGATATTCCTACTATTTTAGACTAGAAACTCATCTGGACTTAAATCCAGCTACTCATTAAATTTATCCATTTATAATATGCTCCTATTGCTGCTGTATTTGAGCACTTCTGTTGCTGGGAAAGGTAGGAGACAATAGGGAGAAAGCTAGGTTTTGGAGAAGAAATTAGAACTCCATGGCTAAGTATGGACAGTCAAAAAGTCTGAGGCTGAATCGATTCAATCTTCACTGGTTAGTCTAAGCTGCATAGACTGAACTGATAAGCAAGTGAACAGATATTCACTTTTGATTCTGGAAATGCAGCCACATGCCTGCAGTGGCTCAGGTGGGGTGGGAGGTGGGAAGGGGAGGGCTGTAGAGCATGCTTCCCTGTTGGGCTGCAGCAGACGGTTTGGGCCAAGGCTAGCCCACCCACCCTGCAAGGGGGGATTTGTGGAGGAGGTGCAAAGCATCCTGGGATCCTGGGGGACTGTGAGTTAACTTTAATCTGGTGGGGATCTGGGACAGAAGTTCAATAAACCGATTTAAACTATATCAGTTAAGCCTTATACTAGATCCATCCACGTTTATCTTAAACCTGTTATGGGCATTTTGAAAGTAATCTATGTACACTGAACTTCTGGGTTATGGGCAGACATTCAAAAAGCTGGAGCCTGAATTGACTCAACCTTTGCAGGTTAGTCTAAGCTGCAGAGAGTGAACTGGTTTGTAACAAAACAAACATGCGGGCCCATGCCTGCAGTTGCTCAGACTAGGAGCTGGGGGTGCTAGAGTGTACCCTTAGCTGCAGGTAAGCTATGTTGGGGTGGCGGGGGAGCATGGCTGATCTGGGCTGCACTGGCCAGGGAGGGGTTTAATTCCTCCCTCCCTTTCCCACAGGCAGATGCCCAAGCTGGGTCTGCCAGTTGCTCCCCCCTCCTGCTGCAGCAGTGGGCACTATGGCCCCTGAGGCAGAGGGGCCAGGGAGAGGGGTTAGTTTTCCCCTCTATCCTCACTAGCAGCCAGGTCTGCCCTTTCCTGATCGCTGCTGCGCTTGCTCCCTGTGGTGAAATAGGCCCCTACTGTTTCATCTGTGGGATGACAGAGGGAAGGGGAAGGGGAATAACTCTGTCCCTGCCCCCTCCCCCCAAGGGGCCCTACAGGCTGTCTGTGCCCCAACTGGGCCACTGCAGCAGGAGGGGGCAGGACCCTTGGTGGAAGCAGCAACCTGTCATAATGTCCAGCAGTGCAAGCCCCTTCTTGGTGGGGAGGCCCCATTGCAGGCCAGGCAGAGCTGCAGCAGGCTGCATGTGGCAGCACCAGGGCCTGGAGGGCCCTGCCACAGCCAGCGTTGCCACTGCAGCCGCTTTCCTAACCCCACAGCGCACCCCCTCCCTCACCAGGAAGGGGCTCCTGCCCCATCACTGTTGCTTCTCCCTCACTGCTCCAGCAGCTGGCCACTGTGGGCACAGCCGGACACGGTGGGCTGGGCAGATCTGGCCTATGGAGGGGCTTTGTCTAGCTCCCAGCGGGTCCCTCAGTCCTGCTGGGCTGAGGCACCACTCCCTGGGCATGCAGAGAAGCTGGGGCTGCTCCGCATCAGGACTGCCTTTCTCAGCAGCACAGCTGCAGCAGCTTCTGTGCTGCTGCCACTGGCCCCAGCCACACGGTACAGGCAGGGACCAGCATGCACAGTCCTGACCTTGCATGCCCAGCCCCAGCTCCAGGCTCCCCCATCCAGGCTGAGCAGCAGCGGCAGTGGAGAAATGGCTGCTCAGCATGAGGGGAAAAGCCCCTCCCTATCCCACTGCCAGTGCTTCCAGGTGCAGCTGCCCGGAGCCAGCACTGAGCTGTCCCATGTCTCTACCATATCACCGCTGCCTCTGGGCTGTCCCATGGGGCAGCCCAGTGCCAGCTCCAGGCAGATGCTGGCAGCAGGAGGGGCTGCTTTCCCCGTTTTGAGCAGCCGTTTCTTTCCCCGTTGTCACTGCTCATCCCGGATGTAGGAGCCTGGAACCAGTGCAGGGCATGTGGGGTCAGGGCTGCGCACACTGTTCCCTGCCTGTAACGTGGGGCTGGGGCTGGTGCCAGTGGCAGCAGCAAGGGAGCTGCTGCAGCCGGCCTGATGAGAAAGGCAGTCTCACCTTGGAGCAGCCCCAGCCCTGTTGCATGCCCAGGAAATGGCACCTTGACCCGGCGGCACTGAGGGACTTGCTGGGGGGTAGACAAAGCTCCTTCGCAGGCCAGATCCACCTAGCCCATGGCATCTGGCTGTGCACACGGCTGGCCGTTGGAGTGTTTAGGGCGAAACTACCACGATGGGACAGGAACCCCTTCCCGGTGGGGGTGGGCATGCTGCTGGGTGAGGAAAGTGGCCACAGTGGCAGTGCTGGGCGATGCCCTGGCCCCTGCTAGGCCCTGGTGCTGCTGCATGCAGCTCGCCTCAGCTCTGCCCACCCCGCAGCAGGGCCTCCTCGCCAGGAAGGGACTCACACTGCTGGACATTATGACGGGGCTGCTGCTCCCACCAAGGGCCCTGCCTCCTCCTGCTGCAGTGGCCAGGTGGGGGCACAGCCAGCCCATAGGGCCCCTTGTATTCCCCTTCCCTCCATCATCTTGCAGATGGGACAGCAGGGGCCTATTCCATCTCAGGTAGTGGGGAATTAAACCCCTCCCTGGCCAGACCCCCACCAGAGGGAGGGCAGACCTGGCTGCCTGTGGGGGTAGAGGGAAGACTAACCCCCATCCCTGCTCCCTCTGCCTCAGGGGCCATGGCGATTGCTGTTGTAACAGGAAGGGGGAGCAACTGACCTGACCTGGCTCAGGTCTCTGCCGATGGGACAGAAATTAAATCCCTCCCTGGCCAGACCCCCACCCCTGCCTGTCCCTGCTCTGGCTGGGGAGTATAGGGGTAGGGCCATCCCAGCTGGGCTGGAGCAGAGAGCCCAGTCAAGAGAGCATGCCGGGATGCTGGGGATGTCTGATTTAACTTAAACCAGAAAGGGGCCTGGGACAGACAATGCATAAACCGGTTTGAGCCAAATCAGTTAAGTCTGATACTACATTCACCAGTTTATGTGTACTTACTAGCACTGTTGTGTTGCAGGTTTTGAACTGGTTTCTGATCACTTATACCATTTTGTGTGTTATTTCTGGGTCTAGCCTGTGGGCCAGATTTTTAATCTTGGTTACAAAAGTATAAATTTAGAATGACTCAACTGATTCCAACATCATTTAAACCTGAATCTGTATCAGGTAGGTTTAATTTAACTTAAAAAAACCTAGCTTTTTCTCCAATCCCTTCTACTCCCAGAATGTAGACTCAGCTACTCTGTAAATCTGAAATAACTCCCCTAGAATCAGTGGGATTATTCTGAATTCACACTCTTGTAGCTGAAATTGAAACCTGGCTTGCGGTCTCCTTACTCTAACAATTAGGCTATGGATAGGCATTCATTTCTACTAGTAAGAATTTTTCACTGCTAGAAAGATAGTCCAGGAGTAGGAGTGCACGTGTGCTAGCCCCCGGGCTCTGGAACTCCATAGGCAAGCTCTCCAGCCAGGGGACACTCGATGGCTGTTCTCTGAGCCAACCCCATCTGCAGGGGAGCCCGTTACTTGACAGCCTGTGCTCTTCCCTGCCTGGGCAGGCTGTCCATTGGCAACCTCCCAGGTTTTCAATTGCACTGCATGCAACTCAGATAGGCTGCACGCAGGATGATTTAAGACCAGAGGCTCAGGAAGAGGGGTCTGAGACAGCCTCCCTGGCCCTGGATCCTTGCTCCCTGGTTTCAGGCCATGACCTCAATCCTGGGACCTTGGCTTGACCAGCACAGCTGCTCAACCCGGCCTGCCATCATACTTTTTTTTTTTTTTTATAAAACATTTTATTAGAAAACCATACTATAACAAAAGACTCAAAACGACACCGAACAGAGGCCTCACAAAAGGGTAATACAACATTTCAAATAACATAATACAAAACATCAGAATTGATATCATATTGCACGTCATCTCATTTGTACACAATATATACAACATCCCTGAGTATTAGCTATCTAACACATATTACACATATCATATTAGACATCCTGTACGCCCCCCCCCCCAAAAAAAAGGAAAGCAAGAACACTGAGTGCAATATAGGTCTCTTGTTGTCTCTATCCCATGTGCAACCCTAGCCAGCCTTTTCTACTCACAATGCTGACTCTTAGTTTAGCCCAGCTGGTCACCCAGGCTGGTCAAGGCTGTTCTGAATCCTCCAATGGGGTCTAGCCCTCTGCCAACTCACTGGCACTGGAGTGGCCAACCAGGGTTAGCTGACCCTCCAGTTCCTCCATATAAACCTCTGCATGAGAACAGGAAGTGCCTGAGCAACAGAGTTCAACCTAGTTCTAGACTATCTCACCATTTCCCCCTGCTTGTGCTTTGACTCCACTCTCTGCTTGATTTTTCTGGCTTCTCAATTCAGTTTGCTCTCTGTCTCTGCCCTCTGTCTGATCCCCTGGCTTTCTGACGTGGCTTGTTCCTAGACCATATTCTCAGATTGACTTCTTGGCTTCCTGACCTGGCTGGTTCCTGAAATCTGTTTATTCCTCCTGGCCCCGGTCAGCACTTTGATCTGTAAGTGGCCCCAAACCTGGTGTCATGGCGCACCTCGGTGCTCCTGCTCCTAGAGAGGAGAAACTGCCAGGGAGAGAGCCCTGGCAGAACATAATGAGCACAGCTGTGAGTTGCTGGGGCAACTAATAGGAATCAGCTGGCCAGAAGGGGGCAGGGCAGGGCCCTCATAAAGCCCAGGGCTGAGGCCAAGCTAGTAGGTCTCTGCCAGTGGCCAGAGAGGCAGGAGCTCCCTCAGTTGAGTTATGGGTAGAAGTTTGATTGCAAGTATAGCTCATGATAGCTTTGGAGACTTGAGCCATGATGCTAAGTTATAGCCAGGTGGTTTATAGTTATGTTATAGCCTAGAGGCTTGTGTTTTGTGTTTGCGTTGTGATATTACAGCGGTGGTTTGGGTGAGGCTATAAGGGGTTGGAGGAGGCCTCATAGGGACCCCAGAGGTGTGGGAGCCCTAGTGCCAAGGGGGTGCATTATCCTCAAAGGGACCTGCAGTGGTGTGGGGGCCCTAGTGCCAGGGAGGGTGCAGTACTCATAGGGGGGGCTCACAGAGTGTGAGGGCCCTGACGCCAGTAAGGGTGCAACTTGTGGGGTGTGTAGACCCCAGCCCAAAGAGGGGCATTTAAAGAGCCCAGTATGGGCACTGCAAGTCCCAAGAGAGGGGTGATTTTATTAGGAAGCCCAGGCTGGGCATAGAGAGCCCCAAACGGGGGGCATTATTATTAAGGAGCCCAGCGGGGCCCAGAAGGTCCCAGAAAAGGGGGACCATTGTGAGGCCCAAGACAGGCAATGCTTGAGAGGCCCAAAGGGGGCAATATGTGAGAGGCCCAAGGGGGGCCAGATTGTTAAGCCCAGGACAGGAGTAGCGAGCCCAGTAACAGGCTAGCACTACAAAAAACCCAGGACAGGGGCAGGGTTCTGCAGTGGACCCAGACAGAAAGGGTTAGCAGTACAGCGCCCCAGGAGAAGGGCGGTGCTGCGGTGGTCCCCAGAAAAGGGAATAGCAGCACAGTGTGCCCGTACCAAAAAGGGTAGCAGTGCGGTGGGCCTAAAGGAC
>NW_005841829.1:7820477-7826550 GCF_000455745.1 Alligator sinensis
CCTCCCGAACCTACTGAACATCAAAGACGTGGCGGGCGAGAATAGAGGGTGCCCTTGGGCCGAATTGGCACGGAGAGAGGGCCTTAAGGAGATCACGGCCCTCCTGCAGGACCCCGCCATGACACCTGGTCACCCACAACCTGACATGACAGTTGGCTTTTAAATCATTGCATGTGCTGTCCACCTGACTGGCACACAGTGTATTTAAAATCCATGGGGCCATGAACTAGAGCAGGGGTAGCCTCCATGGCCCGATTCATGGTGTGATGTACTTTGAGATCCTCACCTGTGCCATTCAGCTGGACAGCAGGTGCTGGTGGGTTTGGGAACTGGATTTGGGGACAGCCTCTACAAGTCTGAGTCCTGGCTTCTGGGAATTTGAAGTCCCCACCCCTTCTAGGGGTTCAAGGGAATGCCTGTGGGTGCCAGCTTCAAACATGCCATGTTGGGGGCACTTTAAGAGCTGGCACCTGCAGTGCATGAGAGCATAGGAAACAACAGGGCACCTCCCTGCCTCTTTCCCAAATTGGGGACTGTTTGGTTTAGGGAAAAGTCACAGAGCAGCAGCTGCTGCTCCCCTCCTTGACCAGACCAGACTAGGAGGGGAGCATCTAAATGTTCATTCTTGTGAGAGAAGCTGTCATGTAAGAGCGATCTGCTGGTCTGGCACCTGGTAGATCTTCCAGAAGGACATGTTTCCCCTGGAGAAATTGAATAAATGCTTGTACAGTTTTCCTACCAGGAGAATAGTGATTCTCCTAATAAAAATGTAAAGCCTGTACGTGGCCTTAGAAATTGGGCCAATAGTCCTACATTAGAATCACAAAAACTAATGCTGGTGTCTGTCTGCAGGTTATGCAACAGCAGCTAACAAGCACTGACTAGCAATTTGCCTCCATAATAATGTTATTAGCAAAAGTGTCTGGGGTTATTGCAATTAATCGGTGAAACAAACATGATACATTCTAGCTTCATGTGAAAGGTGAAGTGGCAGCTGTATAGGGAAGAAACCATATTCATCCACATAATAGGAAGAAAGGACAGAATTAGCAGAAAGTAATTAGATATGGTCTTCTTCAACACCAGAGTTGCATAAGAATTAAAGGTTAAAAAAAAAAAAATCACAATTTTTCTACATGAAAACTTAGATTGCACATTTGCATTACTTCATGCTGGGCTTGGAACCTTTTTATATGTCCCACCAAAAAAACTGTGTATCCCTGTAGAGCTGTGCTAGTTTACTAACCAGGTACAGTGTTTAGCTGACTGATTTTTACCAGTGCCAGAGGGGTGCTCAGCACATACTTATTTTTGCAGTTAGGAAGAGGTCAGAGAATTAAGTAGTATAGCTGGATTTAAAGAGAAGCTAAGTATTTCCATGACCCATATTATTGGTTGTGGTTATGCAAACTTAAATGGAACAATCAAATTGAATGCTTGAGGGTACAAACTGATCACCTCAGAGAGCAGGAAAGTTTCCAACTACTCTACTCCTCCATGTGCTACGTTGCATAACTGGAGCTTGATCCAATTCCCTTTCAGGTCAATGGAAAGACTCCAGTTGGCTTCAAGGGAGGATGAATATACTTTCATTTAGGCACAGAGTCAAGCAGAACCACAGACATGATAAACCCATGGTCCAATATGCTATGACAAATCTTGTCGTCTTTGGATGATGCCCCTCAAACTTCATGATATTTGTTAGTATTTAAATAATTGTGAAAACTTATTTTCTGAATTAAAAGGAACTTCTCAGTCACAGTATACTTTGAAATAAAGTTAACAAAACACCTATTTCATATTTTTTTTAGTGAATGAGTTACAGTGGCCCTTCATAAGAAAGGGACTAGGACTTTGCTTAAATTTCTTTTCAGAAATCATTTACAAATAAATTTGGTAGCCATATGCTAAATATGCAATTCCTTATTTTTTCTTTATGAATTCTTATCATTATAATTCTTTCTTACCAGTTTTATTATCACATTTTATTAACATATATAAACTAGTTTGATTTGGATCCCTGGCCTGTTTCAATTTGCATAGCTCCATAAACTTCAACAGTGATACCATGGTTTACACTAGTAGAGCATCTCTGGACCTTTATCTGCCTCTATTCCTCTGTCATAGTCACAGAGAGAGTGTGGCAGAGATATCAAAGCTCTGTATCAAAACATTTGATTTTCTGTTGATTAGACGCATGTTAAAATGTAATTGAATATTACTAAAATGATAACACATTTTAATGGTATATTACTATACATTGTTGTTTTTCTGCCATTTTAACTGAATTTGTCTCTAAAATAAGGTTTGCATTATTTTTTTCTCTCAGAGATTCTTCTGTATCAGAGCTTTGGCTTTTCTGGACTTGCTGTTTCTCTCATTCCCCACAAGATGGAATCATCAGCTTTTCTGGCCCTGATTAAACTACAGAGGAATATATTTGGTAAATGCAGAAGAGCTGTATGTTTTGTTGTCAACCCCAACTGTTCAAACATTATGAGTCGGCGCCCCCCACTGAAGAAAAAAAAAAAGGGTTTGTCCCCAAACTCACAGGTTGCTTTTTAAAGAGGTGGTTCTAATGTGATATTTTGGTCTGTTGGCCATTGTGTATGAGAAAGTTCCTAATTTTTCCAAATGCATACAGCTAAGTGACTTTGGCTCCTGCTGCTTGATCCAAGCAGCTCTTCCTGTTGAATCCAAATAAGAGCAAATGAGAAAGATTGAAATGAAATGCTGCTGATGGTATGGAGGTTCCTACTTTTCTCAAACCACAACGTTCTGATGTGTTAATTGTGTGACTCCTAAACCTTACATCTACCATTCCCTAGCCTATCAATTAATAATTCATCAGTACCCATACCCGCTCTGTCCTCCAAGACCCCAATCTGGCCCTTGTCCCTAAACAGATCTCTGCCCTTCCTGCAGCTTCAGGAAATCTTCATCTACTTCAGTGGTTCTCAGCTATTTTAGACTCCAGACACCCCTTTTTGGACTCAAGGCACCACTCATAAAATGCCAGTTCTTAGCTTTACCTCATTTTTGACTAAAGAAAAATAATAGAGCAATTCTTTTGTTGCACAGACCTCAACGGTCACAACAGTTCAGAAATGTTTTTGACATCATGGATTCCTATTTGAAACCTCTGGGTTTATCTTGCAAGTCATGTGTAGGTTTAGCAAAGTTGGCCTAAACTGCAAGACCCCTTCTCCCTCTCCTCTGTTCCCTAACACCTTACAGCTTCTGAGGAGGGGATGAGGAAGAGAATACAACCTGCTTCCCTTGGCAGCCCTGATTCTGATAGTTCGTTTCCAGGAGTAGGGCAAAATGGGAAGGTCAGTAATTTGAAGGGATCTCAGTTAAAGGGCAGAAATGTGTGTGATGGCTGGAGCTTCTTGTGTCACTATGAGACTAACACAAGTAGAAGCCAAAATTACATGGTGCTGAAATCATGAGGCTTGGCAATACTGAGTAAACTATGCTAGTGAAAGGTGTCAGGTGTAACAGCTGTGAAAATTGCAATCCTCCAATTACCCACACAGCTGAGGCCAGCAATACCCCATTTTATACATTAGCCTGTTTTTTGTGAAGTGCTGTCTTCCTATTTTTGAGAGCAATTTGAAAGTGTGTCTTAGCAAACTTTTTGCTAAGACATTGCTTCTTATGCATATAATGATGCCCCCTAGTTAGACCATTTACTGGATTGAATCCAGGTCCTCTGGGTCTAACCTGAACTACACTAGAAGATCAGGAAGCTCAGCAACTCTCTCAAGCTCAGCAATTAATCAAGTTTTGGGATGTTTGACCACTGGCAAGCATTTAGAGATGATGGACTCCACCTGAATACTGGAGATGCTAGCCTTCTGTAACTAAGGTTTGCCAACTGAAAAAAGAAGGGCTTTAGACTAAGAAATCAAAGGAAAAAATTGAGAGAGATTAGTGTAATTCCCCCCATGTGGTTTCAATATACAGGAAGAAGAAAATCAGGTCAGAAAACAGCAATAGATAAAGGAACTCCAGAGAGTAGGAGGAGGATAGACCACGAGGAGAAAAAGTAGTAACACTGATGAGAGTAGTAGCCACATTGAGACTATAATGAGCAAAATAACAGTTGCTAATTTGTCTAGGAATTTGGGTGCAATCAGAAAGAAACAATAGGTATATCAGTTCACTAATGCAAGGAACCTGGGCAACAAAATAGAGGAGCTTGAAATAATCATGCAGGATATGGCATTTGAAATTAACTGGATAACAAAAAATATGATGGAATAATAACCCTATCTGAAAAGTATAATTATTAGAGGCTATATGCTGCTCAGGAAAGACTGAAATACAAGTGGTGGATTATTGTACATGAATTATCTCGTAGACTGGAAAAAAAATATCTTTTTAAGTAGAAATCATTTTGGGGAAGGAACATAAAAGAGAACCTACTGAAACAGTGCTGGGGTTCTGCTAAAGATATCTGGATCTGATTCAAGAGTGGTAATTAGCTGTGTTAGTGTGAACTCAGCACAGACTGATTGGGTCAGAGATATGTAATTTGGATCTGATTTGGGCATGGATTGACAGTTCTTTAATATTTTTGAGAGAGAAACTGTACCATACATTGTGTGAGAAGACAAGACTAGTTTCCCTGAAATAAATTTCAGGACAAGTGCTACTAATAATGGTCTTGGTTATTCCCTGAACTAAGAGCGCCTCAAGGGATGACAAGATTGAACAGTCACAAACTCCTCTGCGATCAATTCAGGCTAGACATAAGGAAGAACTTCTTTTCTGTCTGAGCCCCCAACGTTTGGAATAGACTGTCGCTGGAGGTGGTGCAAGCACCCACTTTGAACACCTTCAAGACACATTTGGATGTTTATCTTGCTGGAATCCTATGATCTCTGCCGACTTCCTGCCCCCGGGGCAGGGGGCTGGACTCGATGATCCTCCGGGGTCCCTTCTAGCCTGAATGTCTATGAATTCCTTTACCATGAAGTCACTGAATAAATAAGGGATGATGATATTTTAAATTTGGTTTCCGTAACTAGCAAAGACCTTCTAGAACAACTAGTAATATTAGAAAGTAACATTGAATCAAATGATTTAAAAAATGGTTCCATTTAAATCGAATGGAAGAATGAAGTAAGCAAGGTTTTCAATTGTAAAAAGGAAATGATAGCCTGAGAGAACTAGTTAGCTGAAGAGAAAAGCTGAAAGACTAAAAAGTGAAATGTCTTTAGTTTGAAAATTCTTCAGATAGTCCCTTATATGTTAGGAATTCCTCCCTGAAGCGTTATCCCTTACAAGAACTAAAACCAAACCAAACTAAAAACAAAAGACTCATTTTTATTAGTTAAAATAGAGATTAGTACACGAATTGTCATATAAGTAAGGAACAGGCTAATTAGGAGAGTATAATAAATTCTGTTCTATAAGGCACTAATGAAAACTTATCTGGAATATTATGTACAATGGTGGCCATCTATGTGCATGAAAGGTGTATTCTAACTGGCACCGGTGCAAAGAATGGCTATGAGGATGATTTGGGGAATGGAAAACCTGTGTGTCAAGATCCCATAAGATCCTCTTGGCTTGTTGCTGTTTGGCTAGTTAGGCCAGGAAAACAAAGACTGAGATACATGTCACCGCCGAGAGCCGCGGCGCAGGGTTCCGGGCTTTAGGAGCCCTAATCGGCGGGCGGGTACTTGTGACGCTTGGAGTGGAATCAGGTACTCAAGCGTTTGGATTGAACAAAAGATTGTTTACTTACACTGCTCGTACAGTGCAGGTCAGAAACTTGCTTCGATTACAGTTGTAAAACTTGGGTCGGGCAGAAATTACAAAGTTGGTTTGGTCGGTCTGCAAATGTGTCGGGGTGTTCAGGGTATTCGGGCCGGCAGTCGTCTTACATCTCGGGTGGGGGTGTGCTAGGCCCCCTTGGGTCGGTGACGGGGAGTCCTTAGTGGTTGATCAGGCCGCCAAGTTCGCTCTGAAACACACGTGGAGTTTGCTAGGCTCCACAGTGTACTCAGAGTTCTCCACGAGGTGTGTGTGGAGCTCTCCAACTTGGGCGGAAACTGCTCAA
>NW_005841829.1:7826581-7838668 GCF_000455745.1 Alligator sinensis
ACAAGAAAGCCAATCTTTAGCCGATAGGTAGGAATAATTTAGAACAGTCCAATAGTGGGGTACGAATTTACATAAGATTGGTGGGAACTTTTTCTAGGTCGTTAATATATAGTCACTGGGCTCTGGAGTTTTCCACTCGTGACCTACTTACATGACCTACTTACAAAATGATTGACAGACTGCCTTCTGTAATCCTCCACTGTACTATAGGCATATGAACAATGGGTTCTGACAATACAATTGCTCTCTATAAATAGATTGGAGAAGGAGAACTTCTCAAGCTAAATCAGGGGCATCAAACTCATCTAGCTCCATGGGTCTCTGGGCCAGTCCGTGGCCCAGATCAGACTGTGTAAAAGCCAGCATACAGGACCAGTCCAGAGGGGTGCCACATATAGTGCACTTCCCATGCTGCCCCCCTCTGCCACAGGCAGCCCACATTGGTACCAGTTCAGGGCTTGTGTTGCATGTGGTGGGCAGGATGGACTTGGTGCTGCAGGCATGACCTATAGCCCAGGGAGCCAGCACAGGCAGGGCGAGCTGCATCTGCATCCCACCAGACCAGCTTTCCTTGCTGGCTGTCATGGCCTGATCCTAATTAACCCCGGAGCCAGCCCATAGGTTCATCCAGGAGGAGTGCCGCATACAGTGAGTGCCCCAGACTGATTCCCTGTGTGCCAGTGGCATCAGGTTCAGTTTGCATGCCAGATGTGTCTGCACACTGCATGCGGTGTGCAGGGTTGGTCTGAAGCTCATGAGCTAGACTGTACATCTCTATGACCTGGATCCAGCCCACTGGCCATATGTTTGACACCACTGAGCTAAAGGATAATGTTAGTACATGAAAATATGGGTATAAATAGGATATGAATATATTTATGCTGGGCGTTCCTAACAAGTGTGTGGTTCTGGGCACTGCATTATAAGAAGGAAGTAGAAAAACTGGAGAGGATCCAGAGGCAAGCAACAACAATGAAAAAGAGGTTGGAATGTAAGCCACGTGAGGCTGAGAGAACTAGATGTGTTTGGTGGGGGCTGGGGGAACAGAGGAAGACTAGGCAGGAGTGGTGGAAAGATTTTTGCCATCCTAGGCAAATGAAATTTGCCACCATTCTCTTAACATACCTGGGACCTGGTGATGGTGGGAATCAGACAGAGCCCCAGAGCAGTGGCTCAGCAGTGCCAGAGCTGCCCTGCTCACTTCTCCACATGCACAGATTTCCGAGGCAGCCTGTAACGAGCCCATGTGAGGTTTATGCACCCTGTTTTTGCCACCCCTTTCAATTTGCTGCCCTAGTCCTGTGCTACCTGGCCTGGCCCTGGGGATGGGACACAAAAGCAGTGAATTAGCTGCCTAGCAGTGAACTTTGAGCAGTGAGCAGAGAAGCCTCTTCTTCATGGCAGGTTCATCCAAAATAGGCCGAATCAGCATTGGATGAGTAGGGTTGCCAACTCTGTTTGAATGTATTCTGGGAGATTTCTGGATTGCCAATGCACCTGTGACACACAGTGCCAACATGCCTGAGTGCTTGCTTGGACCTAGAGCGTTGGACTAGATGACCTCTGCAGCCCCTCTGATTCTGAAACTTAGGAGCCCGGAGGTTCTGGCATGGGAGCTGAGAGGCAGCAAAGACCCTAATATAACCTCTGCCACTGCATTGCGAGAAGTTAAGCAGAGAGGGATGGAGAGCCCAGGAAAACCAGACCCAGATTGCTGGGTTGAATTACAGCTTCCAGACTGCTTTGAGGGTTAGCAGGAGGAGAAGTTGCGGAGAGGAGCTGCAAAGTGGCAGCTGTTTTTCCCAGAGCAGTATGGGAGGAGCAGGGGAGAGGCCTGGTAGGCTCCACATACCATTGAAATGGGCCCCAGGGAGATTGTGGAAGAGGCAGGTCTGAGTGCCACTCGGAGAAGGATCAACTTCCCCTGAGGAGACCCCGGCAGAGAGAGGACCTGACTGTTGTGATACACGAGTGAGGTGCACAGAGAAAGCAGCAGAAGTTCATGCAGTCAGTGTGACTGTGGAGCAATGGAAGTGCTTGTGCAACCTGAGACAGCACAAGGTGAAGCGTCTCAGCCTAAAGGGTCCTTGTGAGACTGCTGCGGTTGGCATTTTAAGCTGGTGAGAGGGGTCATTTTGTTATCAGGTTTCCAGGCTGGGTGTCTTGGGGTATATTACAGATTGCGGTTCTAATGCTAGCGGGGATAAATAAATCCAACGTGTTTGTTCTCTCTTGCTAAAACGAGGGGCTCTTGGGAGAAACTGAGTCACCATGGCCACACACCCGCAGCCCCTCACCGGAGGAGTTACGCTAAGGTGAAAAGCAGACAATCACTTTAACATGGGAGTGACAGGTAGGAGATGACTAGCATCAAAACAGCTGTGGACACACAAGGCTTCAATGGCTGGGGCGGTGCTAGCCTCTTCTAGGTGGAGGGAGGGAGGGAGGGGGCTGAAGTGGGCTACACAGAAAATTGGAAGGGTGTGGGGGTTGTGCTATACATCTTCTGGCCAAACATACTTGTTTTTTTAACAGCACCCACTTAAGGCACCGTGCCTCTGCAGACTGCAGGCAGGCTCAGCAGCAGGCCTGGGGGGAAGCAGGGGGCTTGGATATAGGTGGAGCTAGGAAGTAGCTAGGAGGGGGGACTAAGGTGAATTTTGGGGTGGCTACAGCCCCCCCTCAACCCCTGGTCAATAGCAACGCGCTTCAGTTAGCTGTGCTTCTGCTGTGGCCACACATTCAGTTGGGTCCTTTGCAGGTACCAAATGGGGGACAGCCAATGGGGTTGGCTGGGAGACGAGGGGCCTCTTGTATCGGGATCAAGGTAGGAGGGGATGGATAGAGGTGGGGGGAAGCAGTGGTTTTTGCAGGAACTGAGAACTCAGGCATCAAGAGGGGAGGAAAAAACTGGGCAAGGGGAAAACCGTGCAGCTCTGTGCCCCTTACACCAGCTGCGGGGAAGACGGGAGCACACAGTCCCACGTGCTACCTGAGGCCGCCCAGTCGGCAGGGGGCGCGGGGCCAGGGCGCAGGCCAGCTGTCCCGGCGGTCCCTCTACCGACCTGTGGGGCAGCGGCGATGAGGATCTGTGGGAGGACGAGGAGGAGGAGACGGCCCAGGAGCCTCGGAGCCGCTGCCTCTTCTGCGAGAGGTCCGTGGCGGGGCGGGAGGGTCACCCTTTCGGGGCTTCCACGGGTAGCGGCCAGTGCCTGAGGCGCTGGGGCCGGGTTGTGCTGTCACGGAAGGTCCCGTGCGCTCAGCCTGTGACCTTAGCTTGCTGCACGTCACATACTGCGCAGTTACATATTAATGGGCGTGTCTACACGTGCTCGGGTAAATATCCGCTGACCAGGTGTACTGTGCAAGTAAATATCAATGGGCATGTGTACACATTTCCCCCACGGTGCAGTTGTTACTGTGCTGTCCTTTAGTACTTGTTTTTGGAAGTGCTACATGGTGACAGAGTAACAGCTGTCTTAGCGCCCTTACTTTTGGCAGGTATGTGGTGGTAGTAACGCACAGTAGCAGTGGTCTTCAGCCTTTTTAAGTAGGAGATCACCTGTAGTATTTAAAAGCACCCCAAGATCTACTGCGTGCCGCTGCCACCCCCAGCTGTAGGAATGCGCTATGGCGACGTAGTGTCTCATGTAGATGTGCCCAATGTAGACCATCCGCATGCGCCAAGCTATTACACCATTAACGTGACTGTCAGCTTTAATAAGGGCCAGCCAGCTATAAAGTTGGTGCTTGAAAATGTGTAGCAACTGCACAGTGGGTTTCTAGTGGCTTTAAGTGGACAGTGTGGTAAGGCCCTGCAACAGCACAGTGCACAGTAGAATCTCGCTGTTTTCTTCAGTGTAGGTTTTGTGTTTTGGTTGTAAAAGCATGACAGCTAATGAAGAAGGGGTCCCAGCTGGAATTTTCCTTTAAAAAAAATATCTGAAATCTCTTCATGTATCATCTTCATTACAAAGTATTTTGCAAATTCTAATTTGGACTCACGATGTGGGTGAGCAGGTGTTATTTCGTCTTCCATTCCTCATACTACCAAAACAAATGAGCAGCACTACTGAACTGTAGTTTTGAGGAGATTTGATAAAGCACAGAAAAACCCACGTAATCTGAATTTAAACATTAACCTTGCCCCACGTTCTTCACTTTCTGTTTGGTTTCTTCTTAATTGCAGGCTGTTCAATTCTGCTGAAGATACATTTTCCCATTGTAAATCAGAGCATCAGTTTAGTATTGACAACATGATTCAAAAGCATGGTAGGTGTCTTTTTGTGACTCTTAAGAATATGCCATGAAGCAATGTCCTAATTAGAAAAATAAACAGGTGTTGTGGATCATCAGAGAAAGTTCACCATGCGCACGCACATTCATCTGTCCAGAAACAAAGACTATTGAAGTCTGGCCCACATACTTTATCTGTTTTCCTGAGGAAGATATCTATACCCTCTTTTTTTTTTATGATGGACTCTTCTTGTATTTTATACCTATTTTCTTTGCTTATGTTCACATTTTCTAGGCCTAGCACACTGAATGGCAGAGGCTCTATTATGGCTATTTATTATCATTCTCAGATCTGAGCAGATGTATGACAGTATAACTTGTTTTTTTTTTGTTTTTGTTTTGTTGTTATATGTTGCAGTACACTTATCCCACTTCTCTTTCATCTAATTCATCTAAGTGTAATTCTGCACTTGTAATTCATCTGTTTTTTTAGGGAACCCAGCTAAAAGACTGGTATTTTTAGAATTTTATTTTGGGTGCTGGTGACCTGAATTAGAACTCATCAGTGCCACAAAATAGTGATATTCAACCCCTGCTGCATGCAAGCTAGTAGTAGGCAAAATATTTGTGAATGTTGATCAAGAACATGGATTAAATATGAAGAGGATGGGGAGGAGGGAAGATAACAAAGTAGGAAGTGGTAGTGGGAGGATGGTAAAACCAAGCAAATTAAGAGAGGTTATTTAGACATGTGCCAATTCCATTACTAAAGCTCTTATGATAACGTGTTAAAAGCAGCAAGGAAGAAGAGGATCCAGTCACCTTTTGTGTTGACAATTTTTCAGGGACTTGATCCTTGGAATAGGATTACATTTAGGCACCTAATAAAGAAAGTAAGAGCTGGCCCATGAATTAGTTATTTTTTATAGAATCAATCATAGGCAGATATTACAAGTTCGTTATAAAAAGGTAGAAATTTGAAACCGTTAAATATGTTAAGAAATTGCCTGAGCAGACCAGAATTTTTCTGTGAAATGACTGCTAAGCTTGACTACAGTACAGCAAATATAACTAACTAGCCTGGCAAATAGGGCACAATAATTCTTCACTAAAATATGAACACATTATCTAGAAGTCTGGTTTTCTTTAAGTGCTCTATTCAAATGTGATTTAGACATTTGGGACTTCCAGGTAGGATGTGCACACATTACATGCTTAAATGGATGTAAACGTGGACTGGATGTACAACATGCAGCCTTGTAGTCACGTAATCATTTCATTCCAGGGTAAAGATACCACAGTACAGCTACTCCAGATTAAGCAAGTGGTAAAGGTTTTAGTAGTGTAAAAGGCACGTACCTGAAACTAGTCAGTTTAATCCAGATGCAACTCTGTGTTCAGTGAAAGCAAGCGATTACTAATTCCCCTTCCACCTAGTGGTTAGGTTGCAAAATAGCACTTATTGCAGCAGTTCCCAAACTGTGGGTCATGACCCCAAATAGGGTCCCAACATCAGTGAATGCAGTCACCAGGGTGGGGTGCTGTGGGCTGGGAGTGAGGGGCCATGCTGAGGAAATGGGGTCATGAATGGTAGGGGTGCCCTGACAGATTTTTGGGGCCGATACCGACAGCCAGTTTTTAAGGAGGCATATTGGCCGATACCAATTAGATTTCCAGTAGCTGCATGCAGCTGGTAAGTCTGTTTTGGTGGAAGGGAAGGGGTGTGGGGGAGCAGATCAAGACCACTGCAGTGAGGGAAGGAGGGAGTGGGAGTGGGAGTGGGGCTGGGGCAGGGGCAGGCGCTGCCCAGCCAAGGTGTAACAGGGCGCAGGATGGAGCTGTGGCTCATCGAAGGGAGGAGGGGGGTAACTCCTGCCTCTGTGTGCACCCCAGGAGGGCGCAGGGGTGGGGGTGCCCTGCCTGGCCCCATCCCCTGCCCGGCTCCAGGCTCCCAGCACTTTAAAAAAAAAAAAAAAAAGAAAGCGCCCCACACTCGCCGGCTTTGGCAGCAGCGATCAGGGCCTCTGAGGGCTCGTGGCAGAGGCCCCCCCCCCAAACGCAGCTTTGCCAATCCAAATCTCTCTGAATCAGCCTCGAATCAGTCCAGAGGCTTTGGATTTGATTCAGATCTTTTAATGGGTCTCCTGATTCAATTCGTATTTGGAGATTCGGCTCCTGAATTGGGCCAGATATCCTACAAATCAAATTGGTGACTGAAGCTCCGTGCTGCCCGACTTACCAGATACACACAGCTCTCCGTGCTGCTGGCTGTGCTCCTCACTGCCTACATGCTGCGCTGCAGCTGCACACCTGCACAGGCCATTTATTGGCCACATCAGGCCAGTTTCCAATATAGACCGTTTTCTCCGTATTGGTGCCAATATGATATCAGACCGATGTATCGGTGCACCTCTAATAAATGGGGTCACGCTGAGGAAAAGTTTGGGAAACACTGGCTTATTGCCAACAGTTAGCTTCAGAGAGCTGGTTTGGTTATCAACATAGGTTACATTATTGTACTAACTGATGCAAATTATACCAATGTAAGTATGTTATGTCCTAGCCTAATGTCTCATTGAAAGTCCCAAATATCTATGTAGCTTTAGACTTGACATCGTGACTTATGAGACTAAATTGCTTGGATACTTTTAAAAACAGTAGCAGAGAGCTAATATGGGTGTAGTGTAAAGGACAGCAATTTGTGGGTAGGCTTGTGTTAAGATGGAGGAAAGTTATTTATGAGGAAACTAGAGAAATCATAGTTTGGATATACAGGAGTTGTTCTTGAAGAAAGATACTTTTTAATTAAGGAGAGTAGAGGAGCCTAGGAAGGAATTTTATTTCTGTTTTAGCATCCAAAACATTTTGAAAATAATTTGGGAGTCTGGAAATAAGAAAAAAAGCTAGGAGGAATTAGGTTTCAGAAACCTTGGTATTGTCTGTCTAGGTCAGGGGTGGTCAGCCTCTTGGGTCAAATCCAGCCTGTAGAGCCATGGCATTGGGCCTGCAGGCCTCTCCCTGGGTTGGAAAATTTGGCAGTGGGGCAGCAGTGGCAAGGCTGGGCCCACATTCCTTGCCTCCCTCTGCACGGCTGGACCAGACCTCACCCACATGGCCTGCAGTTCAGGATGCCATAGCTTTGGAAGATATGCTGGGAGGAGACGGACAACTCTTTGAAGGATTTTGAGAACCATGTACAAGCTATAAGGACCAGTGGAGACTATAATTTAGCTTTAGGTAATGGCTGTTCAATGCAACTGCTGTCCATGTATGCATGTAGACGGCTTTTGTTGTGTTAAATAGCCATTTTAAAGGAATGTTTGTCATAATATTACTGTTGGCCACGATTCACTTATTTTCAATAGGCCAAAAGCACAAATGTGGATAAGTATTCTGTTCTGTGTAGTTCTTAGACAAAGGGTGTTTACAGTTAAGGAACCTTTGTAAAAATAATAGCTGTTTGGCAAGAGAGGAAAATCCCTGATGATAAGCTGTGTTTGCATATGTTTGACATGCGAAAAACTAAACATAAATTCGAACTGAATTAAAGAATCGGTCATTTTTATCCTGAAGAAAAATTTCAGAATAATGTAAATGGCAAATTAAGATGCAAACACTGCGCTAGATAATGATGTAAACCCCAAGGGGAAATCGGCCAATTGAACAACCAATTAACATTCATGTTATTGTAAATTATGTAGATTTCCTTTTACATTAGCTTTATTCTTTTTTTCAGGACTTGAATTTTATGGATATGTTAAGCTAATAAACTTTGTTAGAATAAAGGTAAGTAGGCAACTTATTACTTCAGTTTGTTACTTTTATACATGTGAGGCAGAAACGTAGGTAGTAGCCATAAAATTTCCGTGTGTCATCTTTTTTGTGTAATTCTGCACAAAGTCTTAAGAGATGAAGCTTGGGAAAACTGGCTGAAAATATTTATCAGTTGGCTTCTGCAGATATGTGAGTATTTTAGAAGTGGCAGCTTAACTTGTATTTCCTTGATAGGTTTGAGTTGAGGCACCTTTATTCTTTTCCTTTCCAATATTTCCAGTCTTGCATAAAATTCAAATTATTGGGTTTCCTGTACGGTTGCTCCATCCTGGATTTTGGTGGAATGAGTGAAGTAATAGTTGACGTGGCTGTTGATTTAAATAGTCTTTCTTATCCTCTGGTTCCCTGTTCTTGGTGAAATTCTATCTGTAATGGCCAAGTCTAGATAGATGCTACAGAAAGAGAGAATCATGGAGTAATAGCAGAAAGAGAGCGGAACTTTAGCTTTAATTTGAAATTTTAGTTTGTCTTTTTTCTGGTTATATCTAAGTCAGGTTTAAAAACAGACCTAATAATGTATCTGAATAACTGTAACTTTTAACCAGATTGGCATCCTGTCACTTGATTCAGTTTTGTTTTAGTCTAGATGGGCTTCAGATAACTTGATACTTTTTGAAACACAGTTACGCCTGATCTATTGTTACAGGGGTGTAGGTTGTAGCCCTGTTGGTCTAAGGACGTAGGCAGACAGGGTTCCTTGGGTGAATTTGATATCTTTTATTAGACCAACCCAAATAGTTGGAGAATAGTTATTAAGCAAGCTTTCGGGTTCAAAAACCCTTCGTCAGGCTAAGGAAGTTTCAGCAGTTGGTGTGTGCTCTTCCTGGATGGAATGAAAAGTAAAGAAGCCAGGGGCTGGGCTGGGCTGGGGAGTCAGTTGCCAGGCAGATTATAATGTATCAAAAATCCAATGTCTATGTTTAGTCCATGATCTCTAGTATCCAGCAGGTTGATGAAATGGAGCTCATAGCCTCGTCTCTGAGAAGTGTTGTGCAAGTTTCCCTTGAGGATCAGGACTGAGAGATTGGAGAGAGAGTGGCCCTCCTGTGAGAAATGTGCCCCCACCGGTAATTGGGTATTTCTGTCTTTGATAGATTTCTGGTGTGCGTTCATTCTGGTGCGCAGTCGTTGTTTGGTCTCTCCTACCTATTTTCCATCAGGGCATTTGGTGCATTGGATGAGGTATACTACATTTCTGGAGGTGCAGCTGTAAGATCTTGGGATGCTGATGGCTCTGTTGTGGGGTGTAGTAGTAGTGGGGGTGGTGGAGATGTGTTGGCAGGTTTTGCGTTTCTTGTCCTGGCACAGTCTGGATCCTTTTGGTGTGTTCTGGGCTTGAGGAAGTTTGCTTCTGATGATGAGATTGGCGAGGTTCGGTGCTTGTTTGAAGGCTAGGATGGGTGGCTCTGGGAAGATCTTTTTAAAAATAGGGTCTCTTTCTAGTATGGGTTGCAATTTTTTGAGGATTTTTTGTACAGGTTCAAGGGAGGGGTGATACGTCATAACTAGCAGTGTGCGATTTGTGTGGGGGTTTCTTCTGTACTGCAGCAGTTCTTCACGTGGTATCCAGGTGGCTATCCAGATATGAAGCTACAATTTCTGTTGATGACAGGTTCTCAGTACTCAGTGATAATCAGGTCTATTAACATACAATTTACCTAAATAGTTGTATAAACTATTAGGTAACTCCTGCATTCCGTAGCTGGGAGAAGCGAGTGCTCTTGCTTTTGAAAGCTGTTTTCATCTCGTTTGTAAAATACAGGTAGAAGCCTCCAGTCCTATTTATGGGAAGTGCAAACAAGTATCCAAACTATCCAAATGCTTTCTAATCTGGTTTGTGAATCATTTCCAGCTGGTCACCCTAGGGCTATGAAACAGTTGACAATGTCAAGTTTTTTTAGATGCTCATCAGAGGTCTGCATTCTTTCTGTGATGTGTTATCTGCTGCTGTCAAGTCATGTTTTGTAATGCCTGTGATCACTCTTGTTTACTTATTTTGAGATACTAGTACAAAAGTTAGCACCTGGTATTCTGGATAACATCTGTTAAAAAGCCAGTTGAAGGAAACCAGAAGAGGAGTGAATCTTCATGTGCAACCATAGAAATGTTTATAAATTAAGATAGTGTAATTTATATTAAGTTAAAATTTGGTTCTATTTGAACTCTCTCATCATTGATAAAACTTTGTGGGGAATTTTAAGTTTCCGTAGAAAGTCTGTAGTGTCTTGTACAAAACTTGCTCGGTGGGTGACGAGCGGTTTTAGGTGCTTTTACAGTAGCCATTTCCAAATGGAGAAACGAGGTCTAGACTGAGTTCTCCTGGTTCCCAAGAAATATGGAACATGCAGATCTTTCTTTAGAACCGGGATACTGAGCTGGAAGGCACAGGTTCTCAAAGGTATGCAAGTCTTCCTAAGATCCTTGGAGGAGTTTGTGTTATTAACTGTTTCTAAGTCCCTTAGATATATCAGTGTAGCAGTGACTTCAGTATAGTTTAGACATACATGAGTTAGCTTTTAATTTGCCATCTCAGGTGCTGCTGGCAATTTAACTACAGAAACATAGAGCTCAGAATAGGAAGGTTTGCTGTGTTGCTGAGGTCCCATGGTTCAGATTCCAGTGGTACCTGAACAGGCTGGTGTCTGCCTGTATTATATTGTTATGACGACAGGGATGATAGATTGTATTGTTCAGATTATGTCTCCTTTTCTTTCTCCAAGTAGAAACATAAAAATTACATGTAGCTTATATGTGGTGTTGATCTATAACTCTCCTCCCTTCAGTTTTGACTTGTATGTTCACGCCATAAAAATACCATGCCCGATGTTTTCAGTATTATTTTAGTATTTGAGTGGATTTAAATCTTTGGGTTCTTTCCTTGTTTAAATTGCCTTTAATGGAAGTAGCTTTTTACCTGGGTATGTCTAGAGATGTACCGATATGGCGGTCCCATATCGGATAGCCATTGATATAAGGAAATTTAAAAGTATCAGCAATTGGCTTTTTTTGGCTGATGTGGCTGATAAATGTCATGTGCACGTGCTCAGCTGCAGCACAGTACACAGGTGGCAAGGAGCACAGTCGGTCAGCATGGAGAGCAGCCGGGTCTGGCTGGTAAGTCTGTTGTGGGGGAAGGGGTGATGGGAGGGAAGGGGTGTGGGGGCAGATCGAGACCCCCTCAGTGAGGGAGGGAGTAGGGCAGGGGCAGGCACTGCACATCCAGAGTAGGGCACGGGACAGAGTCATGAGTGGCTCATCTGGGGGATGCGGGGAGAGGGGCAGCTCCTGCTTCTGCATGCACCCTGGGAGGGCATGGGGGGCTTGTGCCCCCAGATCTGCATGCAGGGCAAGGACAGGCTGCCACTGCTGGCTGGGGCTGGGGCAGTGCCAGGCTCTTCCTGGCAGGGGACTGAGCCAGGCTGCGCTAAGGGTGGGTGGTGGTGGCACTGGGAGTGGGGGCTGCGGTTCCCCCCGTAGCCCCAATTCCAGTGCCACTGCTGTCCACCCCAAGCGCAGGCTGACCCAACCCCATGCTGAGAAGAGTGGCACTGCCCAGGCCCCAGCCCACCCTTGCTCCATGCACAGATCCAGGGGCATATGCCCCCTATGCCTTCCTGGGGTATATGTAACAGGAGCCGCCCCGTGCCCCCCACCGAACGAGACGCTCAGGGCTCCGTCCCATGCCCCACCCTGGCTGTGCAACGCCTACCCCAGCCCCACTCCCTAACCGCAGGGGCCTTGATCTTGCCCCCCTACTCCTTCCCTCACATCAGACTTACCAACTGGTCGCCACTCTCCATGCTGCGGGGCTGCATATCCGCCATCAAATCAGTATTGGCTGACATGGCTTGTTAAAAATCGGCCATCGGTATCAGCCCAAAAAATCTCTAGCGGTGCACCCCTAGGTATGTCAATAGCTGCTATTTGTCTGAAATTATTGGGGCAGCTTGCACATGGGGTTGGCTTACTGAAACAGTGCAATACTTGGAGAAAAACGTGTAGTCAGAGCCAGGACCA
>NW_005841829.1:7838682-7841691 GCF_000455745.1 Alligator sinensis
TTCCCTACTGTTTTGTTAGGCTGTCAGGTAATGTTTTGTTCTTAGCTTTTGCTCTAAGGATGTGTAGTGTGTTTTTGGTAATGTTTCCCATGACTTCAGTGATGGGAGAAAAGTGAAACCTCTGTCAGTAGCATAGCCTGTGCATGTGAAATAAAACTTCTGTAGTTTTAAGAAACTTGTCATATGCTTCTTTAACTTTCTCTGTCCAGAAACCAACTGCAGAATATTTGAATTCTCTGAGCAGCCCACTGCCTTGGGAAGAGGAGGAATACTTGAAACCAGTGCTTGAAGATGATCTCTTACTTCAGTTTGGTAAGATTTATTTATTTATAGTTGGTAGGTAGGGTCGGAAGGGACCTGAGCAGATCATCAAGTCCTACCCCCTGCCATGGCAGGAAAGACTACTGGGGTCAAATGACCCCAGCCAGGTGTTCATCCAGCTTCCTTTTAAAGACCTCCAGGGTAGGAGGCAGCATCACTTCTCTTGGTAGTTGGTTCCAGATCCTAGCTGCCCTGACAGTGAAGTAGCGCCTCCTGATATCTAGCCTGAATCTACTCTCTGCCAGCTTGTGACTGTTATTTCTTGTCACTCCTGGGAGTGCTCGGGAGAACAGGGACTCCCCAATGCCTGCTGGTCCCCCCTGACTAGTTCGTAAACGGTCTTCTCTTGTGGAGGCTGAACAGGTTCAGGTCCTGTAGCCTCTCCTCGTAGGGCCTGCCCTGCTGCCCCCTGATCATGTGGGTGGCCCTTCTGGACCCTCTCGATGCTGTCCCCCTCCCCCCCGAAGTGCAGCGCCCAGAACTGGATGCAGTACTCCAACTGCGGCCTAACCAGTGTCGCATAGAGGGGGAAGATCACCTCCTTGGACCTGTTTGAGATGCATCTGTGGATGCATGAAAAGGTACAGTTTGCCTTCCTGACCGCATCCCTGCACTGTCGACCCACATTCATTTTGGCCTCAATAATGACTCCATGATCCTTCTCTGCCTCTGCACTGTTGAGAAGGGAGTTCCCCAGCCTGTACGTCTACTGCTGGTTCTTCCTCCCCAGGTGCAGTACCTTGCACTTGTCAGTGTTGAAACCCATCCTGTTCTCATCTACCCACCCCTGTAGCCCATCCAGATCCAATTGCAGCCTTTTCCTTCCTGTGTGTGGTATTTTTAGTAAAACACCATTTATCCTGTAATTTAACTGTTCATCTCACGTGAAGTCTCTCTCATGTGAAGTATTATATTTGCTCCTAAACTGATTAGATGTACATCTCCCCGGACAATGTGCTATCCAAAATACTAATATTAAGTGACTTTTTAAGAGATTTCTGCTACTTTGGTAGGATGTGGTAACTTTACATGTGCTAGGTTTTGACAATATTGTTGTTCTGTATTGTAAAAGAGATACACACTTCATAGAACAGTATGGTATAAACCAGGGGTGACAAAATTACTGACTGGGTCTTCTCATGGGTTGGATCAGTGTTGCTCACCCTCACCAGTGGCATTCATTCCCCATGAGATTCTGTAGCTGGGAATTCAGTATTGGTCCCTGCCTCTGCTCTCCCCACCTTTGAATTCCTGACCTTTCTAAGAGCTCTGTGGGCTCTATCTTTGACACTCATGGTATAAATTGCCAGCTTGAGTGATTTAATTGCATATATTTTGTTACATCGTAAGAATGGAAATATTCTTGACCTCTCTGAACAAAAATGTTGGGTTTCTTAAATCAGAAAGTACCTGAAATAAATACATGAAAAAGGCAGCAAATAATCTGTGGCATAGGGGAAAAAAACTTTGCATATTATAAATTGACTTTGTCTAATTTGTCCATGTCTGTCTTGAAGTACAGTGCCCAGAACTGGATACAGTGCTACAGATGGGGCCTCACCAGTGCTGAATGTAGCTGAAGAATTGAGTCTTTTAACTTGAATTTGATATGCCTGTTAATGCAACCCAGTAGGCAGTTGGCCTTTTGTAGCCAAAGCATATTGTTGGTCTGCTGTTACCCCTGGGTCCTTCTTGACAGTACTGCAGCATGCCCAGTCATTCCCCAGTCTGTATTTGTGCATGTGAATTGTTCTGGCACAAGTTCAGGCTTGACTTCTGAGCAAGTTGTTGAGAGCTAGCTTTTCAGGAGGGATGAGTACTTTTTGATTCATCTGAAGTCAGGAGCAGTTGTGGAAGCTCAGCACGTCAGAAAAATTGTGTTCTAAATACTTGTGCCTTGTTGTTGTCCATTGAGTAAAATGAAAAGCTCTGCCTTGCAAGAAACTTCACTGTAATGATTTCTCATTACATCTTCCAAGTATGGTAGGGCCTGATCTTGTGCCATTGTCCAACAGTGAGAGTTAAGCTACTGATTTTAAGGGCTGCAAGATTTGACCTATGATTTCTGAGGGCAAGACACTATTTTAATCGTTAATTCATTTTACTTAGGTAAGGATCTAGAAGCATATTTTTGGAGGATCACAATAGCTGTAGAGAGAGGTTTGAAGGGGCTAGGAATTAGGCCTGTGCGAAGCAGCAAGTATTCAATTTGGTTTTGGCTGATTCGGAGAGACAGTGATTCAATTCAGAGATACTAGCAGCTATACCCTCTGGCTGCTTGGGAGCAAGCTATGCCTGCGCTGCCCCCTGCCCCGGCTGGCCAAGCTGCAGCCCCTGCCCCACCCTGGCTGGGCAGCTTGTCCCAGCCCTAATCCCTCCCTCACTGCGGGGACGTTCATCTGCACCCCCCCACACTCCTTTCCTCCCCTCTCCACCCACCACCACAGACTTATCAGCTGGAGGCAAATGTGTCCAGCATCTTTGAGGACTGCTGCCTGTTTAGACTATGACCAAATCTTTTCCAAATCTATTTGGAGGCTTTCGATTTGATTAGGACCTTTTTATTGGTCTCCTGATTTGATTCAGATATAGAGATTCGGCCGCCGAATATTCATAGATTCATAGATGCTAGGGTCGGAAGGGACCTCAATAAATCATCGAGTCCGACCCCCTGCATAAGCAGGAAAG
>NW_005841829.1:7841971-7842260 GCF_000455745.1 Alligator sinensis
CCAGTTTCTCTAGTCTCTCCTCGTAAGGCTTGGTCTGTAGGCCCTTAACCATACGAGTGGCCCTTCTCTGGACCCTCTCCAGGTTATCCGCATCCCTCTTGAAGTGCGGTGCCCAGAATTGCACGCAGTACTCCAACTGCGGTCTGACTAGCGCCCTATAGAGGGGAAGTATCACCTCCTTGGACCTATTCGTCATGCATCTGCTGATGCACGATAAAGTGCCATTGGCTTTTTTGATGGCTTCGTCACACTGCCGACTCATGTTCATCTTGGAGTCCACTAGGACTCC
>NW_005841829.1:7845829-7850379 GCF_000455745.1 Alligator sinensis
TGCCTCTGCTGCTGCAGCTGCTGCTGCCGCCTCCTCCGGTCGGTCAGTTGGTTAAGGGGACACACGTGCATGCGGGACACACGTGTGTCTGACTCCTCTCCTTCCCGCTGCTGGTTCCCGCTGCTATTCTAGTTGGAATATCTTAAATTTATAAATAGTTTTCCCCCCCAAAGTTAACAGGCCTTCTATCTCTGGGATAAAGTAATTAGTGAAACAATGTAAAACTCCTTTGTTAGCTCTAGTTAAAGCTAACTTGTACTTGTCTGAATACTAGACTCTAGCTACAACTTTTAACTACAGATTTATTTGTGTTGCTAAGCATGGGACCATACATTGCCTTTGGCAAGTAGTCCTATCAAATTCAATTAGAATACCTATGGAATAACATGTGTAATGACTGTCAATCTGATGCTTACCTAGCTTTCAAATTTTTCTTTTACTATTAGGTAACACTGTTAACTTGCAATTTTGTTTATGAAGGTGTTTTTTGTTCCATTTCATCAGATATCGAGGACATTTCTGATCCAGCAAATGTTTCATACTCTAGTGAGTTAAGTGACACCAAATCTCTCCTTGAACGCTTACGACATGCTGAACAGAGAGCAAAGCTTGCAGAAATTGGTTTGGCCACAGCACAAGAAGATCTTCAAAAAATGAAGTGAGTATTGATTGAAGATTTTTCTTTAACACGGTTTCCAAATAGTAGTATTAAAGGCAAATAGAAATTTAATGAAACAACAGAATTCTAATGTACAGTAAAATCAAAAAGTGGACTATTTACAATTTATCTGTAGGTTTTTGAAGGCTGTAAATTAAATTGCAACAAAACTGACAAAATAGCACGTCCTGTTGCATCCCCTTCTTGTCCCCTTGAGTGAAATCAAATTCTGGTGTAGTGGAGGTTTCACTGGCAATCCCTTCTCTTCAGCTGCTCTCTCCCCTACAACTATCTCAGGGACTCCTGCTTAGAATATTAAGCTAATCTTAAATTTGTTGCTGTACATGTTAATTTGAAATCTTAAGCTGTTTTTGACATTGGTCTAGGTTTCAGGGAACGTGTTTACATGTGCCGTTATGGTGCTGTTGTTACTGTGCCGTCATTTAGTACTTCCTTTTGGAAGTACTAAAAGGCAATGCAGTAACAGCTGGTATTGCGCTGTGCACGCCACGCACAGTTATTTTAAAGCAATATATCAATGTAGCAACGCACTATAATGGGGGAGCGCATTGCTATAGTGACATAGCTGTGGCATCACAGGTTTTGCCAGCAGATGCTACGTCACCATAGCACATTGCTATGGCGACATAGCAGCTGTGTAGATGTCCCCAGAGTCTCGCAATACTTAAGAAATCTTGCCAAACTGCTCTTTTAAAATTACAACCTGAGCCACTAGTCAGGGCATTCAGAGAAGCTAAAACCGTATTTAATGTACGTTGATTTAAGAGGGCTGTCTGCTGGCAAGTGTAGTTGTATTAATTATTGTGTGGCTAGTTTCAGCTTTTTAAGTCTGCTGTACGGTTTGAAGTGACGTAGGCTACCTCTACACGTTATACGTGTTATGTAGTAAACTAGTTCAGGGGTTGTCCACTGGGGGTACGTGTACCCCTGGGGGTACTTTGGAAGGCCCCAGGGGATATGTGGCAGCAGTGTGGAGAAGCTGCATGTGCAAACAAGCTGCCACACCATAAAAAGATCCCTGTAGTTATAAAGTTAGAGCTGGAAAATGTGTAATAACTTTATAGCTGTTTTCTATCACCCTTTAATTTGCATGTGTACCAAGGTATGATCCTGCTTCTGGGAGCCCGGTCAACCTACAGGGCTCCCAGCCATGGGGGTGCACCATGTGCTGCTACAGCTGGGACAGGACTTTTTTGGCAGTGGCAGCTGCAGGGGACTTCTGGAGCTGCAAGTCCTGGCACAGCTGTGGGAGCTTGCTGGTGAAGGGGGAGCCTGCAATGGTGATAGGCTTCCCCTGCACTGGTAGACGTGACTGCATCTTATGCTGGATCCCACAGTGATGCCTTGTGCCATGCATGTGTAGCATGGCAGGAAGTGCAATTGTGTGGATTGCGAGTTGGATCCTAGGTTCTTTACCTGACCCTCTAGAGAGCCCCTTAAACGTTGTTTTAGGTACCATAGTAAAAAGCTAGGACTTCCATGGGCTATCAGCATGATCTTTACACACAGAAGTATCCTCTTGCATCCTGCTTCATTTTTCTAAAGCCCAGGCTTGTAGCAGGCAATGTTCTTAATAGTACCATCTTAAATCTAGGTAACAAGGGGTTTTTTTGTTTGTTTTTTCTAGTAACTCATGCACCCTAACTTTTAACTAAAGTAAGAGGCATTTGCATTTACATCTTCTTGAATTGGTACTTTTTTTTCACCTTGTTGCCTCCTAATTTTTGCCAAACTTTCTTCCCAAAATAGATTCTTTGCTTATGTGAGGTTTAAAGTCCCTTCCCTTTATGCTCCACTTAAAGGCATACTGGATACGTGCATAATTTTCTTAAATACCTAACACATTACCAGTCCCAATTTGATGGCTACCGCTTACAATATTGTAACAAACTCCAGTTACCTGCGTACCTGATAAATGTGTAAACTGCTAAAGTACATAGCGTTTTCAGCCCTGTTGTCTAATTTTGTAACTTTATTATAATAAGGCTATTTGCATAGTAACACACTGTATCTGTTGTCTTTGTAACTGACTGTACTCTGAACTGCACAGTAAAGAGTGAGGAGGGCTGCTATCACAGGGGCAGGCAAAATACAGCCTGCCAGGCCTTTCTACCAAGCCCGCAGGCCCCCTAAAAAAATTTAGAAAACTAATATTTATCTGCCCATGGCTGCCTGTCAAAGATGACAGGAACCAGTGGCAGTAGGACCCAGGGGAAGCTGGTGGCAGGACTAATCAGCCACAGCAGCAAGGCTGGGCTGGCCCTGCCCCACCTTCAGCACCGTTACACAATTTCTTCCATGTACCTTCCCCCCCACCCCCCCGGGATGTCTTGTGTACCCCCAGGGGTATGCATACCATAGTTTGGGAACTTCTGCTTTAAAGCCTACCTTTCAGACTGACCTGCTTTAAAGTTTAGTTTGAGTTGACAGGGTCACAGTGCAAGTCTGTTTGAAGCATAGTGGCTTTCTTTTTGCTTAATTGATGGCAACAGTTTTATGAATCTTATTACAGCTTATGACTGAGCTTTATCTGACAGTTTGAAAATGTGGGGGTTTATTGTCAGAGTACCATTAAATGACAGTACTTGTTCTCTGTTTCTATTTCTTTTCATCTCTCCTAACAATCTTAACTAGAAATCTTTCAGAATTAATTCTTAAACATAGTTTCTTCATCATTCAGTAGCTTGCTAAATCTAGCATGGGGCTAGATTTTAAATCATGATTCTGTGTGTGCATTTCTTTATCTTAAATTACAGGCAAACCCTGTTTAGCTCCCTTAATTAGTTAAAAAAAAAAACTGAGCGTTAAGCGGAACTGCACTAAGCAAAACCCATTTTCCTATAGAAATTAATGTAAATAAATCTAATTAGTTCTGCCACTTCTCTCTACCCCTCCCTGACTGCCCACCAGCTGCTCTGGCACCACCTGGTGGGCCAGGCCCCGCCCTCCTGCCGCTGCCTCCCCCTGGCTCTGTGCTCCTGCTGCCCCATTGGCCCAGGCCCTGTGGTCATGTCTCCCGTCTGCCCCTTACCACCGCTGCTGCCACTCCTTCCTGCCTGCCAGCCGCTCCAGCACTATGTGCCAGAACAGACCCCATGATCCTCCCGCCCCACCCTGGGCCCTGCCAGCCCTGGCCCTGTGCTCCTGGTAGCCCTGGCCCTGGGTGCCGCCCTGGGCTCCTGCCAGCCCACCTGTCCCTTCTCTCCACTGCTCCTCCCTGGCCAGCCGCTTCAGCACCAAGTGCCAGAATGGACCCCGTGCTCTTGCCACCCCACTGGCCCGAGCTCAGAGCTCACTCACCCTGCTCACCCTCCCACCCGACCCTTTTCACCGCCACTGCTGCTCCTCCCCGCCCATTCCAGCACCACCTGCTGGAGCAGACCCTGCATTCCTACCATCCCATCCTGGGCCCCGCCAGCTGCTACTCACCACTTCACTGTTGCTGCTTCTCCCCACCCCCATGCTCAGCATTATAATGAAATGCACTGAGCACTAAGTGGAACCAGGTAGGTATTTTAAATGTGTATAGTGAAACCGTGGTAAGCAAAACCATGTTAAGCAGGGGTTGCCTGTAGTTTTAAGATTTGTAAAACTCATTTGTGTGCGGGCTGGCTCCCGGTCCCGTCCTCACCGGGCACGAGCCGGGCCGGTCTGTGTGCATGCGGGCTGTGGCCGGCAGCCCGGGCACGCGGGGGCGGAGAAAGGTCGCGGGGTGGAGTAATATGCTCGAGCTAGAATCAGTCACGGAGGCGTAATGGGTGATTGAAAAGATTATTTACTTACACCCAAGGTGGTCAGCTTTCCAGGCATAGCTCCGCTTGAGTTCTCAGTGGAGGACTCTAATAAACTCGGTTCCTTGACCCCGGAGTGA
>NW_005841829.1:7850646-7852510 GCF_000455745.1 Alligator sinensis
CACAATGCAAAGAAGGCTACAGATCGGCGGGAAAAACTTTTCTGCACGCGGGTTCTCCATAACAACAAAACACTCCGTCGTGCAAAAGAGCTCCAATTCGGCGGGAACATAATTTAGCGGTGCCAAAGCACACACAATTAAAAAAAATCCACAACTTTGGTTTGTGACAATTTGAAATATGTTCTGGGACAATTTTAGTTTAGCTCATTATATATTTTCCTCTACAAATGTATCTTAATTAGGATGGATAAAAATCAACAATTAAAAAAAAAATTAAATTGGTTTTTTTTTTATTTAAATCAGATTTTTTATTTAATTGGATGTTTTTTACTTTTTTAAGATGCTTTTAAAAAAATAATAAATCTATAAAAGGATAGTATTAGAAGTTGTAATCCCATGTATTCCGTGATATCTGAGCTTTAATGTTAAATTAAAACTATTTGAGCTGGTATGTTCATATAATCTTTTTAGAAAAGTTTTATAAATAGGTCACAACAGGCCATGGACTATATTAGGGACCCAATTTTATGGGGTTCCCAGAGGCTCCTCTCTAGATTAGTAAAGGTTAAAGAAAACCACACTACTCAATGGGACTCAGTGTTCAGCCTAGAAGATCCCATTAATTATCTCTGTGATACTGTGTTTCAGTTCTCAAACTGTGGATTTGTGTCTCCAAAGATAATATCTTTGTTAACAGCAGTATATGGAGATGAGAGATAACAGACCTGATTACCTACCCTTCGGCCCTATTGTCTCCCTGGAAGTTTGTGTACACCAGGGGCAGGCAATTATTTTGGGCAGAAGGCTGCTTACTGAATTTTGGCAAGCTGTTGAGGGCCGCATGTGTAGCCCTGCCCCCTGGTCGACATCTTGGGGCCAATAGTCCTACCCCATAACCTCTGACCTTTGCCACCAGAAGTCCCTCCCCTTGCCCTTGGAAGTACTCCTTTGGGGACGAGGGTTTGCCATCTTAGGGGGGGAAAAACCAAATTGTATACTAAAACCCAAACACGTATAATAATATATTTTAATTGAATTGAAAATATATATTTTGTCCTGATTTATATAAGTTTGTGCTGTATATGTAGAAATGATTGCATAATAGCTCAAAATGCATCTTACTTTTGTATATTGTTTGGGGTGTACAGGGATGTTGGGGGGCATGAGTAGGTGGGTGTGGGGTTTGTGGGGAGCTGTGGGTGGGTATGGTATTTTGGGTATGGATGTGGCTATGGGAGCAATGAGCTGCAGAGTGGCCGGCTGTTGGGTGGGCAGGAAAGTGGGAAAAGTGGTTACAGGGGGCAGTGGAAGCGAGCAGTATGCGGGAGCATGGGGCCTGCACCAGTGTCCCAGGGCCAGTGCTGGCAGGGCCCAGAGCAGGGTGCTAGGAGTGCCAGGCATGGGCTGGCAGGGGTCTGTGGAGTTGGGCCAGGCCAGCAGGGAGTGCGGGGAGCTGGCCTGGCTCCATAGAGCCTTAGCCAGCTGGGACCCCACTCTCCTGCCTCCCTGCTCTGGGCCCCACTGGCGCTGGCCCCAGGATACAGACGCGGGCCCCGCACTCCTGCCTGGCTACTGCTGGTTCCTGCATGCTTGCTTACTCCCAGCCCCACGGTACAGGCAGGGAAAAGCACATAGCTCCAACCCCGCACGCCCTGTGCTTGCTCATCTGGGCTGAGCAGCAGCTGTAGGAAACAAACTGCTGCTCAGTGCAGCAGGGGGAGGGGCTGCTTTTTGCCTGCACTGAGCAGCAGTTTGTTCTCTGCTGCTGCTGCTCAGCCTGTGCCCCACACCAGCTCTGGGCTCACCCGTCAGGGCTGAGTGGCAGCAGTAGCTGGGCAGATACCCACCCACCCACCCACCCAGA
>NW_005841829.1:7852569-7863954 GCF_000455745.1 Alligator sinensis
TGACACACTAGGCGGCAGTGCTGCTGCTTCACGCCATGTCTGTGCTGCCCAGCACAGCAGCAGTGGCCATGTGGAGCAGCCCTAGTGCAGCTCAGAAGGAGCGGTGAAGCAGCCGCACCGCTGCCTAGCACGATGCAGGCTTTGGGTAGGCAGTTGCAGCAAACACTGCCCTTGGCGGGGCATGCTTTCCTTTCCATCAAGCAGCAGTTTCTGCGTTGCTGCTGCTGCTCAGCCCCGATGGGCAAGCCTGGAGCTGGCTCAGTCCAGGCTGAGCAGCAGCAAAAGGAACGAACTGATGCTCAGCGCGGGCAAAAAGCGGCCCCTCCCGCTGCCAGCAGTTCCCTGCTACAGCCACTTGGAGCCCACACAGGACTGCCTGTGCCAGCTCTCCATTGCCACAGCTGTCCCACGGGGTGGCAGTGACATGGCGGAAAAGCAGGACAGCCCCACATGGGCTGCGAGCAGCTATAGCAGGAGGCACCGGCCTCGGGGTGGGGGTGTGCTTTTCTTCTGCGCTGAGCAGCAGTTTGTTCCCTGCCGCTGCTGCTCAGCTGAGACATGCAATCGCAGTGTGCATGGGGTCAGGGCTGCACGCTCATCCCTACCTCTACCATATAGCACGACCCAGAGCAGGGTGGCAGGAGCATGGAGTCCCAGCCAGCTGAGGCTCTATGGAGCCGGGGCAGCTCCCTGCTCTTCCTGCTAGTGCAACCCAGCCCAGCTCCATAGACCCCTGCCCTCCTGCATCCCACGCTCCTGCCACCCTGCTCTGGGCCCTGCCAGCGCCATCCCCAGGACACCGACACAGGTGCTGCACTTCTGCACACCTGCTTGTTTCCATTCCCCTCCACCACCACTGCTGGTTTCCCCAGTTTCCTGCCCACCCACCGGCCAGGTGCTCTGGACTACCTGGTTCCCAGCTGCATGGCTGAACCATGAGGCTCTGCAGGAGCCCACCAGGCCCCAAGGACTGGAGCAATCCCAGTCTCCCTGGTCAATGGTCCTCCCCTGCCTCCCTGCCCCGCCCCCCCTTCTTAACTGAATTTCCTGCTCTAGCGCATGGAGGCATAAATAGCCCAACAGTCCCAGCTGGAGGGGAGGCAGGAGCCTGCCGTGGCTTCCCCTGGGTCCTACTGTCCCTGGCTCCTGTCATCGTTGACAGGAGCCAGGGACAGATAAATATGAATTTTCTCAATTTTCTAGGGGCCCCACAGGCCAGATAGAATGGCCTAGTGGGCCGAATCCAGCCTGTGGGCCATATTTTGCCCACCCCGGTGTACACAGTCAAGCCCTTACCTCAGTTGAAAAGTGCAAAGTATCAAGTAGTTAAATGAATAGAGGATTGTTGGGGGTGGAGTAGATCTGGGCAAGGAGGAGGTCTCTGGACATGCATGCAAGGAGAAAAGGCAGTAGAAACAAAAGAGAAACATTTTGAGCAGAATATTCTAGAAGTTGAGGGATAAGTTTCTGACTGTAGCCTCTCCATTGATTTGAGATCTAGTGGGGGGATGGTATGGTAGAAGGGAAAACCTATCATGGCAGCAGGCTTGCCAAGCTGTAAAAGTGAGAAGAAATAAAAGATGAGGAGAAATCTAGAAGAAACTGAAGAAAGCCCCAAGCTAATAACATATGGCTACAGTGTTCATTTAATGTCCTCCTAATACAGCATGACAAAAATATCCCCCAAATATCATGATTAATATAGTGAGCTAGAAATAGTTCACTTCCCAGTGACTTCACAAGTATCTGCTTCAGTCACCTTTGGTAAATAAGATAGCTGAGTCATAATTCAGTTTTCTGATGTAGCTACCAAATTAATCTGAAAAATAGCAAAAAACCCCCCACTGCTTTAAATTGCATAGTGTGTACCTTCTAAAAATGAAACCTACATCTATCTCTGAGTTGTGAATAATATGCTTTAAGGTTATATTAAACAACAAAAACACACTTTTTGTAGAAAACAGTTATTAAATCTAGGCTTCCTGGCCCATGATTTAAATTAAATCCAACCTGGTCTTGATGCAACTTCTGGTAGCTCTTTTGAATTTTACAGAAATGCCATCGGTACATGTTTTATGTTAAAAAATGTATAGAATGTTAAAAATGAAGGCCGTGATCCTGCATACACATTCAAGATATATATTTGTTTAAGCATGAATAGTCCAACCTAGGGTATTGTTTAAGTATGAAGTTAATTATCAGATCATACGACAGTAAGGCTGGAAGAGGACCATGGTAAGTCATTTAGTTCAGCGTGCTGCTGTGGGAGCTAACCTGCTCTTGAGAACTTCCAGGGGATAGAGATCCCAGTTCTCTGGGTAGCCTGTTCTAATGCTTGATCAACCTCACAGTGAGAAATTTCTTTTTAATCTCCAACCTACTTGCTTCTGGCCACAAAGAAAAGTCTCTTTCTTTGTAATCCCTCTTTGTAATCACCTTACAGTCATTTTATAAGGTATTTATTTGTATTTGAAATATCAGGGTTAAAAATGAACCTGTGTTCAAAAACAGTTCCAGTTTTGACAGTGAAAATGTATGTATACTGCCAGCATGTTAAATGCAAGCCAAAATTTTTAAATAAAGTCAAGCTATGAGGTGCTTTTGAAAACCCCCACACTTAATTTGCTTAGGAGCACTGTCATCGTGCCTCCAATTAGAAATCATAATGAAAAGGTGGCCTGATCAAAGCATTTCTGCTTGGACTTGTAAAGGTTCCTATTATTTGAAGATGTCAATTATAGATATAGCTCTGGTATTTGTTTGTATTGTATTTAAATTTGTGGTATTCTCAAAATGATTTCTTTTTCTAAAACAAAGGTGAACCAAGAAAATCAAGCGCTGCTTTTTTTTTTTTTTTTTTTTTTTAAGAACCAAGGCAAAAAAAAATTAAAATCCATATTAGCAATTTGAAACTCTAAAATAGGACACATATTGCACTCCATCTCTAGAGTTTATGAATGCTGTCATGTTCTATGTTTTGACCTTTGACATACTATTTTTCCCTTAAACACCTGACAAAAAGGGAACTTTTTTCGTTAAAATATGAATGCAATTTGATTTGGATGAGTAGTAGCTAGAATGTTAATGTCTAAAGATAGATGGAAGGAGGCACAGTAAGAGTAAAGCACTAATGGCTCCACATAGCTGAAATTTAGTGTCTAAAATGTGGTAGAACTACTGATGTTAAAAATGCAGAGAGAATAGCAAACGATCATGCGGTAGCTTGCTCTAGAAACCAGCAGGGGGAGTTTCAGCACGCTCAAACTCTAATGTTGCTTTCATTGTTGGAAAAGCCCATATGCGTTCACGTTCCTTATCTCTCCAACCCCCTCCCTTTCTTTTTCATGGTCCCATAAACATGTCTCAAGGGTATGTTTCAAATTGATTACAGACAATTTGCACAGGATTTTGTGATGAACGCAGATGTCAGAAGCAGCTCATCATCTAACGCCATTGCGGACCTCCAGGAGGATGAGGATGGTGTTTACTTCAGCTCCTATGGGCATTATGGGATACATGAAGAGATGCTAAAGGTTAGAAAGTGAGCACAAATGCGTCTTGCTTGTACTAAAGAGGAAAGGAGGACTGAAACACGCTGTGCCCATAAATATGCTGCAGAGCAGCTGCATTTTTAACCCTTTCAGTGCTTGATGGTATTTTATCTGTGAATCTCAGGTAGAAGAATCACAGGAAAAATAGCTGCTTTTTTCAGCTCTTAACATACCTAAATCTTTGTATAAATTCTTCCTGTTTGTCGCAGAAGCACTGGGAATGTAAAACTGCAGATATAGTTGAATGTTAGAAATCAGTCAAGACGTGTTCTATTTGCACTTCATGCTGTGTGTGTTGTAGAAGTAAATTTCAGCTGAATTCTGTAATATTCCCAATACAGTGCATAACACAATATAGCACAAATAATGAAGGTCTCCATCATTTTTAATATTCCCATAAGACTGAAATTGATGAGGCAAAAATGTACTTTAACCCTTAAGTGCTGTCTTCTTCAGTTGACTTAGCTAATCATCTCAGTTTAGCATACTGAAAGCAATACACTGAACAATTAGGAAGATTGTTAGCATAATACAAGAGGTCAAACACGTGTAAACAAATTTCTATACAAACTTTAAGTATTAAGGTACCTTTGCTGTGATGTGGCAAAATTGCGTTATGATGTTTTCATTCCGCAACAGAAAATTCTTGTCTCCCTTCATGATACTTTTCTCGGCTATTAGAGACTAGTAGATGGTTTTTTTTTAAAACTGATTATGAAGTTAAACAAAATAGATGAAGACATGAAGTGTGCTCACTTTTGTGTAGCATTGGTAACAGATTTAGCTTCCTGGTATCTAAAAAAAAAAAAAAATATAAAAGTTTCTCGCCTTTAGACCTAAATCTGCTTTAAGGCAACCTTGAACAGCATTGTGAGTATATAGCGCTAGTGCATCGATCCTGCAGAATTGTCTTAATAGAAAAAAAAATCTGGGAATAGAAAATAATATACTTTCTAAAATAAAAATAAATGGTCAAGAGAAGTTCCCAGGACTTGGAAACTGATTAATACTGGTACAAATTTGCTCCAGTGTAGAATGTCTGGACGACTAATACTCTTATTTATAGAATAGAGGAATTAATTTGTTAACTAGGGTGAAAGGGAGGAAAGCCCACATAGTCAATATACATAAAGTTTACAGAGCTTGATTTAGAGCTACAGTTAATGCCTGAACATCTGAAGAACTTGTAGTTCTGTAGTTTATAGAACTATTTATAGTTTATAATATAAAATTGTTCCAAAGCTGAAAAAAAACTTTTGTGATCCCAAAATCTCTCCATTAGTTTAGAGCCTTTTAGAAGTGGAAGTGTGAAAGATCAGGTGTTCATGGTGTCTGCTTCACAACATTTCCATGGAGAAGAATGTTGTGGTTTTGAACTGATAGAACAGTTAGTGGATCATTCCTTAGAAATGGCTGTACTCTTTATTTAAACATTGCTTGAGGATTGTCCGAGATAAACGTACTTATTTTTCAGTTTTCATTCTAATAAAAGGCTGGAAGGGAATTGATGAATAGAGAGACTTGAAATGAATGGCTATAGCTCACTAGAGCAGCAGTGCATGTAGTCAGGACAGCAGTTGGAATTCTATTGATTAAGTTGGGGCAGTGCTGAGTAACCCGAGTGGTGAGGTTGTAAAGCTGAAAGCTTTCCAGCTCGCTGCTTTCCCGATTGGTACTGAACCTTTTGATTTTTTTTTCTTGGCTGCAAATCCAGTTACAGTGCTGCAAAGAGAGTACTAAATATACAAGTTCTTTAAAATCCGTCCTCTCAAATAGAAGGCTTTATAATTTACAGTTTTATCAAAAAAATATTAATTCGTTAGTGCTTAAGATTTTTATACCTTTTGTTTTTGTTTTTTTTAAATATATTTTGTGAAGAACTAATTTCCCCTATCCATAAAGACACTTATCATATTAGAATGTAAAGATAAATCTTGCAGAATTATATGCTTTATTCTCAATCAGTTGTTAACTAATTGCTTTTCTAATAAGATGAACTTCTTGGCAATTGTTCAAGAAAAGCTATCCCTATATAGTTTCCTACATTGAATAGGAATTCCTGTTCCTTAACTGCTCAGTAGTGCTGTGCTAACTTTGAATTCAGGCAGTGGCATCCAAGTCTTTTCTTAATCTAAAGTAACACTGTGGTCATTTTAACCGGAGTCATAGATAAATAAAATGGCTTTTTAATTTCCTTTTCCTTCATTCTGACGCTTGAACCTCTGGCAGTTGCGACTGGGACTCTAAAACTTACGGCTTGCTGTCAGCTTGAGTGCCTGCCTATGCATATTACGTGGATCAATATGTTAGCTCACTGGTAAGTTGAGCTAATATGCCAGCTTACATACGCTAATGTACTACGGATATTCAGATGCGTGCTTGAAAGCCTGCCAGCTTCTTGGGTCATGTTGCGTTAGTGCTTGGTCATTTTCTTTTTTTTTTTTTTTTAATTTAGCATTCTACTTTGTGAGCTGTACAGCCTGAATGACTTATGCTCTTGCAGATGCTAAGACAAGTATGTCAGCGTTGGCTGGCTAGTAAGAATGATTACACGCAGAGCTGGCCTTAGGAGTGGGCAACCGCCCAGGGTGCCATAGTCAGGGGGTGCCACACAGACGCATGTAAGCAGCCCATGCTCACAGCAGCGCTGTCCTCTTCATTTGGCCCTCCCCTGGCCAATCTGTGCCCGAGACGGGAGGAGCAGTGCCCAGCCCAGCCTGCCCCTCACCTCCAGCAGCTGCTCAGGAGGAGCTGGGCTGGGCATGTGCCAGCAGGGCAGAGTGGTGCCTGCTCCAGTCTGCCAGCCTTGCTCTTGCTCTTGCCCAGCAGCAGTGGTGCCTGCCTGGTGTGCCATGCCGCTCTGTCTCCCCTTCCAGACTGTGCCCCACACTCCTACCTGCCTGTCTCTGCCTCTGCCTTTGTTTGCAGCAGCGCCGCTGACTTAGTAGAGGCACCAAAATACAAATTATCTCAGAGCACTATTTTCCGTAAGGCTGGCTCTGATTCCATAAGTAACGCAGGGTAACCTGGTATCAAATCTGATCAATCGCTCTTGTTTATAACAAAGCAAGAAGTTTGGGTCACATACCTTGTTTTTTCCATTTTGATCTGTAATATATTTAAGTTGGTTCATGTCTCAAGTCTTCATATAAGATAGTTGTTTTACATTGAGCTTCCATACCTTTCAGTTAGTGTTGTTGGGGTATAAGTTGATTTTTAATAACTTTCAAAAATGCTGTTGTTCAGGAGCTAAGTACCCCAGACTTTGATACTGTAAATTACATTTTGTATATACCTGGATGCCTTTATTACAGCCTGACTACTTGTTTTATAAAAAGTCAGTAGGATTTGCTTCTAAATAAAGTTTTTCATTTGGGAAAGACTTTGTTATATGATGGGTCCTAAAATTGTCTAGAAGCATCTCCTCTTTCAGCCTGTTTTCTGTGCATAACTGGATGATGTAAATGCTGTTTCTATTTTTAATTTATAGGACAAAGTGCGTACAGAAAGCTATCGTGACTTCATATACCAAAACCCCCACATCTTCAAGGATAAGGTAAAGGAAGCAGCTCAGCAGATGAAATATTTCTGCAGTGCTTGATTTTCTTCTGGTAGATATCCCTTGGGTTTTGGATACCTCCTAGTTCTGGGAATAGAGTACCATTCAAAGGATTTGATTTAATGTACTCCAGCTTTATTACGTGATAGTGTTATTCAACTGCTGGAGGGTGCAGAGAGCTGATAACAGAAATGCTGATCATTGTTGTCATTGTTCTGTATGCTGTCTCGGAGTGTTCATTAATTATGATGACATGGTTAAGTTAAACCTTTCTTGTCCAGTATTTTAAACTGAATCTATTTTGGACAGGCTCTATTTATGGCAATCCCAGTACATTTTTAACCCATATCTAACAGGATAAAAGCATTATAGGGGCCCTAATGAAATTAGTGTTGGGACCAGATTCAAATATAATTATTTTATATTGTGAATCGGGGGCTTTTTGCCAGATTATCAAGTGATTGAAATGGAGCCAAAACTCCTGCTTCATAGCTTTTGGTGTCTATTATTTCTGTTGAGATGCTCTTATTCCCAGTTGCTAATGCAACTATGGTTTTCTTTGTCCTATTGCTGGTAAACTTTTTTTTCCCCACCAGTTATTTTGGCTATTTTAAAAATGCAATTTGAGGTCATTTCTGATAGATCCTCATCCTTTTAATTGACTTCTCTAGATACCTAATGTTTGTCTGTCTTAAGGAAAAACTCCCACTGGGCAAGAAGTACCTAATTTTCCCTTTCTTAAATTTGACTTCTTACCCATTTTCTGGATGAAGTTTTTTAATTATAGTGGTACCACAGGGCATGGAATAATGATATTCCTTTAATGGTTCTTCAGGTGGACATCAACTAAGGTTTTGAAGTTGGATCTTGTTTTATTTCATGTTGGGATCTTGCAACTTCCCTATGAAAAGGAATTGTACTACAAGTATATTACAAATGGGGTTGAGTTGCAAACACTCTGGAGCAGGGGTGGGCAAAATATATATTGTGGGCCAAATTTGGCCCACCAGACCATTCAGTCTGGTCCATGGGACCCCTAAAAAAAAATTAGAAACTTATCTGCCCATGGCTACCTGTCTAAAGTGGCAGCAGGACCCAGCAGCCACAGCAGCAAGGCCTGCCCAGCCCTGCCTCACCCCCCAACTGGAAGCTTCTGCTTAGCAGAGGCTTCTGGCTTAGCAACCCTGGAGCTGTGTCCTTGCCCTCACTCCATCTGTGAGTACAAACTTGGGTAAGAACGGTGGGGAGGGGAGGACCGCCGGTGGTTGCCCCAGTCCTTAGGGCTGGACCAGGCCAGGCTGGCTCCTGCTGTGTCAAACAGTCCCGACCATGCAACCGGGAATGGCATGGTGCAAGAGGGGCGGGTGGGCTGCAGGCAGGAAGGTGGGGAATTAGCAGGAAAAGGGCAGTGGTCGCAGTTGCAGGGGTGGGAGGGGAAGTGGTGGTGGGTGGGCAGGTGGGAGTGCAGGGCCAGGATCAGTACCCTGTGGCCAGGGGCAGCATGCTCATATAGCCCAGCTGGCAGGGGCTCTTCCTGCCACGGGCCATGTGCGCCCTGAGGCCTTGCTGTCTGCTGCTGCCACTGGTGGCAGTAGCTGTAGGCAAGGAGGGACGAGGTATGGAGGGGGGTGTATTTGTAGTGGGGTCCCACATGTACACCTCACCATACACATGCACCTACACCCCCCTCCCCTTGCACCAGCATACACATGCACTCACACCTAAGCCATTCTCCCCATCCACGTATGCCACAGCCTTCCCAGCCACCCTCCCCTGGCACAGTCACAGCTCCCAACAAACCCCATACCCACCCACACCCCACATAGCCACATACACACGCCCCCCCACACATCCACATACACACTTACCCACACACACACCCCTCCCTACCTCCCCACAATATACAAAAATAAGACTTCGTTTTAAGCTATTATACAATCACCTCCATGTACACTACACAAATACATGCAAACAAGGACAAAAATATTTTTTGAAACCAAGTTAATGAATGTTGTAATAGATGTTTAATTTTTAGAATATAGTTTTTGGGTTTTTTTCTGGTTCTGAGATGGCAACCCCTCTTGCTGAAAGAAGTACTTCTGGGGGCAGGGGGAGGGACTTCTGATGGCAAAGTTCAGGGGTTAGGAGGCAAGACTTCTGGTCCCAAGATGGCAACCAGGGCACATGGTACCTGTCAAGAGACAGGGCTGCCTATGTGGCCCTCAACAGCTTGCCAAAACTCATTAAGTGGCCCTCCAGCCGAAATAATTGCCCACTTCTGCTCTGGAGGGTAGGCCACATGTGTAGTACTGTGTTCAGTTTTGGTCCCCCCACTACAGATAAGATGTGGAAAAATTGGAGAGAGTCCAGCAGAGGGTGACAAAAATGGTTAGCGGGGTGGAGACATGACTTAGTTATAAGGAAAGGCTGAGGAAACCAGGCTTATTTAATCTAGAGAAGTGGAGACTGAGAGGGGAGTTAACAGCAGCCTTCAACTACCTGAAAGAAGGTTCAAAAGAGGATGGAGCTAGACTGTTCTGAGTTGTGGCTGATGACAGACCAAGGAGCAGTGGTCTCAAATTGCAGCAAGGGAAGTTTAGGTTAGATATTAGGAAGAACTTTTTCACTAGGAGGGTAGTAAAGCACTGGAACAGGTTACCCAGAGAGGTGGTAGAAGCTCCATCCTTGGAGGTTTTCAAAATGCAGCTAGACAAAGCTTTGGCTGGGATGATCTAGTTGGGGATGCTTTGAGCAGGGGATTAGACTAGGTGATCTCCTGATGTCTCTTCCAACCCTGATTTTTCTATGATTAGGCTTTAAAATGACCTTTGTACAGACACAGTGGGGAATTACTAGCTAGGCTCAGTACTGCGGAAAAGAAGCTGAGGGTTACTGTAGAATAGGAAGCTGAATTGGAGCAAAAGGTATGCTCTTTTGGGGGGGGGAGGTGGGCGGGAATACAACAGCACTTTGAAATGTGTTAATAGGAGGGTCACTTCCAAATTGAGAAAATGATCCTTTAATTCTGTTTGGCACTGATGAGGCTTCACTTGCAGTACTGTGTCCAGTTTTGGTCCTCATACTTAGAGAAAGCTATGAACAAATTGGTTGTCCATCAAAAAAAAGAAACATTAGAGATTTGGGAAATGTGTTTTATATGAGAAAAGCCTAAATGAACTGGGACTATTTGGTAGTCCATCTGACCAGTATGTGAGCTTCACCCTGAGGTTCTTTCTTGAATGTCAGTCAGCATTCTGGAGATTGAAGGCTGAGGCCCAACCCTCTCAAGTGGGATGGGTGGGCAAGGCTGGTTGTGTGCCCTCTGTCTGTGGTGGCCTTAGGTTCCCCTCTCAGGGACCCTTTTGCTGCTCTGAAATCCCTCCATTTGTATTTTCTCCCCTCTGATGACTCTTCATCTCTGGTCATCATTGATTGATCTGTCTGTGGTCATTATACTGTTCACATTCTGTCCTGTCACCATATTCCTTTGTTTCCCACAAATCCATCATGTGCATGAATCTCAATTTGGTTATTTATTGGGCCTCCTAATTTGGTCTGTCTACCAAAACTGTAACTCCCAAGGGCCCCACAGTTGAGCACTGACCTGGTGCCAGTGCTGCAGACTCCTCTATCTCTGTTTGGGTACACTATTCATGTTATGGAACAGTGTGGTACATGTCTTCATTTTCCCAGCCTCTCTCTCTCCTGGCTTCAGACACACTGGACCTTGAAGGAAACTTTGTCACAAACAAGCTTTTAGAAATTAAGTAATCCTTGTCATTGCCCTGGACCATTGTTTTAATTCACTATCTACCTTACCTACAAGCAAATTCTCAAAAACAATCCTCTAAACATTAAGGGTGCACTGATAGAGTTTTTTTGGGCCGATACCAATGGCCAATTTTTAAGGAGCCATATTGGCCAATACCGATCCAATCCTGATATGCAGCCAGGCAACTTGGAGACCAGCATTGGGCTGGTAGGTCCATTGTGGGGGAAGGGGGTGGGGGCAGAGCAGATCGAGGCCTCAAGGTGAGGGAAGGAGTGGAGCTGAGACAGGCACTGCTCAGCCAAGGCAAGACAGGATGCAGGACGGAGCCACGGCTCGTGCACGGAGGGTGGTTCCTGCCACTGCACACGCCCCAGGAGGACATGGGGAGCATGTGCCCCCGGATCTGCACAGAACAGGGCAAGATGCCGCTGGGGGCTGGGGTCAGGGCTGCACTGGGCTCTTCCCATGTGAGGGGGAGTGGGGGGCTGAGCCAGGCTGCACTT
>NW_005841829.1:7864234-7866851 GCF_000455745.1 Alligator sinensis
CCCCCCCCCCACATCTTCCCTCCCATCACCCCTTCCCCCACACCAGACTTACCAGCCAGATGTTGGTCTCTAAGCTGGTAGGCTGCACTCTTAGACCCGTGCATGCTGCAGCTGTGCACACGCACGGGGCATTTGTCAGGCACGTTATTGGCTGCAACAGTAAAAACAAACAAACAATTTCCGATACTTTTAATTTTCCCTCTATCGGTGCCGATATGATATGGGACCGGTGTATTGGTGCACCTCTACTAAATAACATTTTCTAGTCATCACCATAAGGGTGGTTAAGCATTGAAATAGGTTAGCTAGGGAAGACGTGGAATCTTTATCCTTAGAAGTATTTAAGGGAAGATTAGACAAACATTTGTCTGGAATGGTTTAGGCAGGGCTGGTCCTGCCTTGAGCAGGAGGTTGGACTAGTTGACCTTCTGAGGACTTCTTTTCTATTATTCTGTTTCCAAAGCACTCTGCCACCTAACTTGTTTCCTTGGGGAGCCAAATCAAACCAACTAACCAATATTCAGTTGCTTACCTGCCCCTTCTTCCTTTTCTTCTTACCTGCTATGTGCTTCTCTTGGTGTGCTATTCAGCCACATAATCCATTTTCCCCCTTTTTCAGCACCTTCCAGCTTAAATTCATACGTGTTGTTTCCTTTCCTGTTGTTTAGTGGTATCAGCCATCTTTAGTAGGTACAGTTAGGCTTGATTTCAACTGTGTTAACAGAATCTAGGCTTAGCTCTTGATAAGCTCATTCTTAATATCTGTTGTCTCCATACGTTTTCATGAAGTGGAGTCTGATTTCATCATGGCATTAAATTAGCATGTATTCTAATAGGCTGGTACACTTATTTCTCAAAACCAAGAAGTAGCATTGAAAAACTGATGCGTCGCATTTCCTTTCCACTGCACAACAGTGGAAGATGATAGACTTGCTTTTATCCAAGATAAACAAGGAAGTAAAGGCGAGCTACTCCAGAATCGGGTCCATCAGGCCAAGCTGTGATGTCTTTGCTTTAAAATGACCAGAAAATTTCTTTTCCTTTTCTCTTGCTTTACACTGTTAAGTTGAAAAGAGTGCTAAAATACCTCTTTTAGTTTCACTCACATTAGTGACTGCATATGAAATTTCTCCCTCCCTCTCTATGCTGATGCTTAAGCCTCATACAAATGGGTCGGGGCTTCCAATGTCTTGTACACTTAGCGTCCAGGAGAAGGTTTCCATGTCTGCTTATACCCTGGTCCAAGCACAAGTCCAAATGCTCATTCTGTGATGCGGTACTGATCAGGTGAAAGCTATAAGGGTGAATACCTGATAAATTTTTTCAAGAGGTCCTATGTCTGGCTACCCTGTTAAAATAAACTCCTAGATAAAGTTTCTCAGCATGATCACCTCAAATGTTCTTTAATTATATTTTTCCCCTTCCTCTATCTATAACATGATTCCTGAAGGCAGCAGGTCTTACCAAACTCTTGGTGTTGTGAAGGTTCACATCGAGAACTTAATTACACCTCCCTTTGATCTTCTGTTTGTCAGTCTCTTGGCTATCTTATTCATAAGTAGTATGAGTAGTCAATTTTAGTTTTGTGTGTGCGCTATCACAATAGATGTGGTCCATAAGACTGAACCACCTTTTGTCTGATAGGTTGGCCATAAAGGATCTCAAGAAACTACTTCATTTAATCAAAGACTAGAATAAGTGTTCAAAAAGAGAAGGAATGGTATAACTTTGTAAGTAAGGAAGGGGCAGTCTGAATTATTTGAGATACTTAGCATTTTGGAAATGAGCAGGTTGTTCTGCCATGCCTGGTGTCAAAAGAAACAGTGGTTTTGTCACAAGGTGGGTTAAATTATTGTCCGTTGCCTCTCATCATAGATTTATCATCCACATTTGAAAGGAAGAATGGGAGACTTCAATTTAGTTAGTATGTCCCACTCAGAAAAGAAAGTGATCCATTTATATAACTAAGGCTTTACCTTTGAAGTCAAAATCTTGTGTACCAGAGAGATTGCTTTGTGTAGGATGTGTTATGGTCTGTGACATATCAGTGACATTTTATGAGACATCTGTTCCCTTTTTTTGTACTCAAAGTTTGTTCTTACTAAATATTAAACAGGCCCATTGAGAGAATAGATTTATTTGGGTAGAAAGCTGACTTCTTTTTTCCTTTTCTGAAGCCAAGCTAATTAATTCCTGTTCGTGGGGAAATTTGTATTTATTTGAAATTGACTGTAGAGCATGTACAGAATTTGGTGTCTACAATGCTGTAATATGCTGCAGTGTTGCCAAACTGCCAGCCCAGCTGCTCTGGATCTCTGGTGAGTGGCCATATGTGATCGCTGCAAGAATACTTTAACTGTAGACCTCTGTCCTCAAGCTAAGTGGTGATTATTCTTCATGTGTTTCAGTTTCTGAAATGGGCTGCAGCTTGACTACTCTTTCCCATCCCCTCTGGCTATTCCATTTGTTTTTTAACTGACCAGGGCAACTGTCCAAAATGTTGTCTGTTTTGATTTTTCCCATTTATGGTGATTGCTCTCTTCTGTGCGACTCTACAGCATGGTCATTGGTTTGCAAAGGTTTATGTTTGGTACCCATTTCCAGCTCTCATGGTTCA
>NW_005841829.1:7866882-7891176 GCF_000455745.1 Alligator sinensis
AGTTTTGCTAACTACCACAGGTAAAATGTTTCAGTGGGATGATTCTGGAAAACAGGAGATTTCAGCAATTGTAAGAACATCTCCTTTACTGTCCATTTCTGTATCCAAAAGACTTCTTCAGAAGACTTTAGCCTGAGGCTGTTGTAGCTTTTAGTTGTTAGAACTTCAGTGGCAAAAGATAGTAGCATACGATTTGGCTACAGAACTGACTACTGGAATAGCTGGAAGAGTGACAAGAGTGGGTAGTTTTCACATTCTCTCTTTCACACTAATGTTTCCCAAAGGAGGTCTTCTCTACGACGTTCCAGAAATAGAATGTGATTCTTAAGACTCTTTTTTTTTCAGTTCACTTTATTTCAGGTCATTTTTATAATGATAGTTTCCTTAATTTGCTACGTGTTATCACAGTACAATTTGGAGGTGCACTGATATATTGTTTACATATCAGATCAGCACTGATAAAAGGAAAATTAACATTATTGGCTATTGGCTTTTTTTTGGCTAGTGTAGCCAGTAATGTCATCTGGGGCCTCCAGATGCCACGTGCATCCCACATGCATGCATGTGGCCAGGAATGCAGCTGGGCAGCATGGAGAGCAGCGCCCTGCAGGTAAGTCTGTGGAGGGGAAAGGGTGTTGCGGGGTGCAGATTGAGATCCCCATGGTGAGGGAGGGAGTGGGGCAGGTGCTGGGGGTGCTGCCCAGCCAGGGCAGTGAATGAGATCCAGGGCCAGGGCCGGGAGCAGGACAGAACAGGGTGCAGGTTGTCCAGAGGGGTGGGGGTGGTGGCTCCCCTCTGCTTTGTGCACCCCCCCAGAGGAGGCATGGAGGGGCCTGTGCCCCTCCAGACTTGTGCACAGAGCTGGATGCAGGCTGCTTGCTGTGGGCTTGGGGCTCTCCGCTCTGCTGCCTTTCCGTCATGAGCCCCATGCTGGCTATGTGTCCCCCTGCCCACCTGGCAGTGGTGGGGACAGTGAGTTGTGCCTCCCACTGTTGGGTGGGCAGAGGGTGCATGGCTAGCGTGGGATTCCCGAGGGAAAGGCCGCAGAGCAGAGAGCACCACACCCACAGCAGGCAGCCCACATCTACCCTCGCCCTGCTCAGCTCCGCTCTGGTTAAAAGCGTCCTGGCGCTTAATGTCGTCAGTGGCACTTGAACTGAAGCTCATTTGATGAACTTCAGTTCAAGTTCAAGTGCCACTGCCACCATTTTTTAAGCACCAGGATGCTGATTTTTTTTTTTTTTTTTTTTTTTTTTTTTTTTAAGGCTCTGCAGTTCTGCCTGCTCCCCACCCTGGCCCCAGGTCCAATTCACCATCCTGACTGGGCAGCGCTCCCAGCCCCTGCCCCACTCCTTCCCTCATCATAGGGACCTCCATCTGCCCCCACCACCACCCCCTCCCCCTCCACAGACTTCCTTGCAGGGAGCCACACTGCTTGGCTGCATTCCTGTAAATCGACTATTGGTACCGGCCAAGAAAATCTTTATCAGCGCACCCCAATACAGTTGTCACTGTTCTTTATTGGGCAACTTTTGGAGAGTTATCTGAGACATACTCTTATTTCTGTTGCACACAGTTCTGAACATACTAATTCACGAATACCACCAATGAATTTGAATAAATGAGTGTATCCTGTTTGGAATGCACATAGGCTCCTGGAGCGTTGAACAGTCAAGTAGTTTTGAGGTATTAAAATTTTCCTCATCTTTAAATGTTGTGAGCAGAAATTCTAACAGCAAGATGTTAAATACATCAAATAATAGAGGGTTAGCTAGAAATAGTTGTCACAACTGTGGGCAAGTTTGTAGCCAGTGATGTTGAGGGCTGTTGGCAAATCAGAAAAAGAATGAAGACTTGTCCTCTATCCTTTCAAAAGATAATATGCCCAAAATGATGTAAACCAGGGATTGGCAATGTTTTTGGGCAGAGTGCCAAAAACACCCATAACCTCGACTTTTAAGATGTTGGCATGCCGGGGCAGGCAGTGAGGGAGCCACGAGGGGGCCTGATCCTTGTTGTGGCAGCACAGCCCTAGCCCCTTCCCTGTTGTCTGCCCCAAGGCTGGGGCTCTTTAGACCCCATTGCAGCCATTTTCAGCCTCCCAGCTGCTTGGGATCCATAGCCTGGGCTCTGGGCCGGCCCGTGCTGCCTGCCATGGAGTCCAGGCTTCTTGAAGCAGGTGTTGGGGAGGCTACAAGCAGCTGCAGTGGTGCGCACAGAGCCCTGGCCTGACTCGTTACTAGCAGTAGTTGCACACACACCTCAAGGGGATAGCAGGAAAGGGGCCGGATCTGTACTGCCACAACAGGGATCGGGTTCTCACAGCTCCCTCGCCATTCACCTCATGGCACACGTAAGCAAAATACTTTCATGTGTCATGCTCTGGCATGTGTGCTAGGGGGGTTTCCTATCCCTGATGTAAATTGTGGCTGTATGATAAATGCTATGCCAAAAGAGATGAAAGGAAGCAATATGGCTTGTACAAAGCAGAATGGGATAGAAGCAAAGTGGCCAGTGTTACGAAAAAATAACAACTGACAGCTGAGACGTCAAAAATATCTTTTGAGTGAGGATCTCCTTGCCATAACTATTCTTTATTAAACATGCAGCTCCTTTCTTCCTTTAGTGAAGCCATAATACTCTGCTCTGAGATGATCTTTCTGCTGAAGCTCAAAGGTGGGGAAGTTGTCACAATTTTGTTAATTTGTTGGTCTCTACTCCCCTCCCCTACTTTAGCACAGAGAAGTTTAGGTAGAATGGGTTTCTTTCTTCCATCCTCAATAATGAAGGAACTCCCTTTCTTCTGTAGTCTTGCAGTATAGAAGTATCTGCCGGAAACATTTCCCATAGTAGGGAAGATGCACCATGAATTCATGGAGAAGGAGTTAAAATGGTATTTTCATAACTTGAGGAATAGTTTCATAAACTGAGGAAACGGGGAAGACGGTGCTATTTCTGTAGATTCACATAGGACCAATAAAAGCAGGAGTCAACAGCCTTTGATAGCCTGCTGCAGCTTGTGATCCTTTGCTGTTGCCCCAGCTTTCTCTTCTCTGTGCAGAGGGTGGATCTCTCACCTCTCTCCCTCTAAGACAGCCTCCACCGAAAAGCATGGCAGGCAACAATCTGGAACAGATAAATCAGTGGCAGCAGTGAATCGAGGCTGCAGCTGGGGAGCGAGAGAGCAGTCCTTTGCACAGAGCAGGGAAAGATAGGGGGAAAACTAGGTCCCACCATTAGTAAAATGCAGAACATGGGTCAGATAAGATAGCTGGGTGGCAGCAGGAGATAGGCCTGCCATTACTAAAACGTGGTCTACATCAAGTCTCTTCGCAAGCCAGATATGGCCTGCAAGCCATTGTTTGCTGACACCTGAATAAAAGATCAGCCAACATTGGTAATCCCACCCTCCTCCCACCGCAACAAACCCATCAATAAATTCAAAAAGGTACTTGCAAGGAAGTCCTTGTCATAACTGCATTTCCAACTATGAACAATCACTGTGGCAAGTAGATAATTATAAGTAATCATGTTTTAAATGCTGTTTAAATGCCATTCAAATGTTTAAGCTGCATTGTTTATAAACTAAAATTTTAACATTTTTATTTGCCCTTTGAACTTTACATACTTAAATAACATTTTCTCCTCTCTCCAGGTGAAGTATATAGAATAGAACCATTAATTTTGGTAAATAAATGATTGTAAAGAATTCTTATTTGAGCTTTTTTCTGTGTCAAGCTTGTGCTAGAGAGTGGTAGCATTTTTACCTTTTCTCTATGGATTTGCGGGATGTTTTCCCCGCTGTGGAAATTGAACAACTCTTTTTGCAGGAAAGAAAATAAGCTAATGTTACTTTATTTGTTTTAGGTGGTTTTGGATGTTGGGTGTGGCACTGGGATACTCTCCATGTTTGCTGCTAAAGCAGGTGCGAAGAAAGTGATTGGAGTTGACCAGTCAGAAATTGTTTATCAGGCCATGGACATCATTAGGTAAGGAAAGTTAAGTACTAGAACTGAAATGACTTAAAACAGCTATTGTAAGTTCAGCATCCATTCTTCTCACACCTGGAGAATCTTCTCTTTTGGTTGGTATTGAGTACTAGTCTTTATTGATGAAGGAAAGCTGACACAATCCAAGGCAGTATATCATCCTCATCCTTGACAAATTGATTTTTTTGCACAATCTTGTCACCTGCAATTTTGGTTGGGTCCAAAGCAAGACTGTGTTTAGGTTAATATTTCCATAAAATTTCTCACTGGTGTGTGTTTAGGTTAATATTTCCATAAAATTTCTCACTGGTGCTAGCTGTGGCATAAGCACTTATGCAGGCTGGGGCTTCCTGTGGATACCAGCATTTTAGGCATCATTATGTAGCATTGCTTGGCCAGATGCTAGGCAGGGTCAGTATAGTCTTTATGTCACAACGTCCAACTCTGTTACAGGTGGAGCTGTAGAATAGTGGGAGGTGTTTAGGAAACAAATCCTAGTGTGTAGATGGGATCCGACAAGGTAAGTACAATTCTGTAGGGCTTCACTATACTGAATTATTATAGTTTCATAGTTTCTAGGGTTGGAAGGGACCTGAACATATCATCAAGTCTGACCCCCTGCCCTGGGCAGGAACGAGTGCTTGGATCATAATACCCCAGCCAGATATCTATCCAACTTTCTCTTGAAGATGTCCAAGATATGGGAGAGCACCACCTCCCTTGGGAGCCCATTCCAGAGCCTGGCAGCCCTAACTGTAAAGTGATGCCTCCTGATATTGAGCCTTAACCTACTCTCAATCAATTTATGGCCATTATTCCTTGTTATCGCAGGTGGTGCCTGGGGGGAACAAAGCCTCACCTATTTTCTGCTGGTCCCCCCTGGTGAGTTTATAGATGGCCACCAGATCCCCTCTGTCTTCTCTTGTGGAGGCTGAATAGATTCAGGCCCTTTAGTCTATCTTCATAGGGCCTGGCCTGCTGCCCCCTGGCCATGCTAGTGGCCCTCCTCTGGACCCTCTCAAGGTTAGCCACATCCCTCTTGAAGTGCGGTGCCCAGAACTGGACACAGTACTCCAACTACAGCCTGGCCAGTGCTGTGTAGAGGGGAAGCATCACCTCCCTGGACCTGCTTGTGATGCGTCTGTAGATACGCGACAAGGTGTGGTAGCCTTACTGACAGCTTCCTCACATTGGTAGCTCATGTCCATCCTGGAGTCAACAATGACTCCAAGATCCCTTTCAGCCAGTGTGTTGATGAGAAGGACGTTCCCCAGCCTATAGGTATGTTGCCAGTTCCTTCTCTCTATTGGTACTATTCAGATTCTGTAACTCAACAAATATTCATTTTTTATTTTCCATGGGGTTTTTTATTGCCTTCAGTGGTTAAAATCTCTTTATGCCTTTTGAAATGAAGATTTGTCATATCCCAGCTAATTTTTGTTATTTTTTTTAATGAAGGCTTAAAGAGGGTCATTTATATGCCCTGTATATCAGTAAATTGAATACACTCTAAATATGAAGTTAAGAAAGTATCTTAGCTTTACAAGTGTGCTGCTAGAGAACCATCGTCTGTCAGAGTACATGACAGTAGTGTACTTTAATGGAGTCTCCTGTTATGGAGCATGCTGCGTTATATCTGTTTTCAACCCGCTGTGTTTTATCTATTAAAGATGCCGTGGAAGACCAATTGACCTCTATTTTCTTGCTTGCTGGAAGAGAACGTTGTTGCTTTGCTAACATTACTATTCTATGGTGTCAGCAAAGCTTTTATTTAATAAAAAAGAAAAACTACTGCAAAGTCACTGGGAACACTGTTCACTACAATGTGTTGATGAAATGGTGGCTGTCTCTACAGTTGAAAAGGAAAAATTCAAGCTATAAAGAACGAAAGAAGGCTGTGTCTGAAAGACCTAGAGCTATTGGAACGTAGAACTGGCGTGTTGGGATGTATTGACAGAAGGATGAGGTTAGATCCCAGAGGTTATTTAGGGTGCACATTGGGGAATTTTAAATTATGGCCAACTTAAAATGGAGGTTGAAAGGACAGTTGGTGAATGCTGAGTGGCTCCTCAAAATAGTCTTTCCTAGTGACACTGCAGGAGATACTTTGATAATCTAACATGTTTCTTTTATAAGCAAATGCCTTTACACTGTAGCTGCAGTGTTCCAATCTTTGATCACCTATTACTCAGCACTTTGACTGGGATGTTTTTGACATCATAACCAATGCTTTTCCAAAGAGAATTTTTTCTCAGTCTTTGACTCCTTTCAGACTGTCATCTGTGTGAAATAGCTCGTCTTGCTGCTGCTTTAAATGACTCATTTGGGGTTGTTCACTGCTTTCATTCCTTATTAAAGTACAGAATGTACTCATTATATTTTCAGTTTAGCAAATGATGGAAATACCCATCTGCATTTCATTTCAAGTTTGCTGATTTGCACACTTTGCTGGGGCCAGAAGAGGATTAAAAGGAGAGCTGTTCTTACGACAGTGATGAATGTTCCCTTGCAGCACGCAATGAACCATCACTAAAGCTACATATTTGGAGGTTACCTTTACTGTAAAACTGTTTTGTTTGTCTCCTGTTCACATTCAGATCATTTATAACAGACTTGTTACACCTTCCCATAAAGAGGCATAGCTGAGAAACTCATAATATGACAAATCTATATATTGGAATAACAAATGAATAATAGAGAGGAAAGCAAGTGATTTTTTTCCCCCTTCCTACTAAGAACTAAATGCAACTCTTATGTGCCTTGAACTGTCAGGAAGTGCAGGCAGTTCCATATTTAGCCAGTGAAACTGGGAAATGGCAGGGGCATGACTGACTGAGTGCGAAGATGAAAAATAAGGTAAGAGTCCCATGACTCCTGATAGTCACATAGAAGATTTCTTAATTAACCAATACCTACCCATTTTCCTAGCACTCAGTAACTGCCCAGTTAGTTTCTCATGTGATTCACAGAATATAGGGTTAAAGTGTACCTCAATGAGGTTCTAACTTGGATTTTTTTCTGTACAGTGGTGAAGCAAAATTACTCTATTCTTTTGTTCTATATCAGTTATGCAGCCTGTATAATGAATTCTGTTTTTGGTCCTTCAGGTATCTAAGTAATTAGTACCTAATATTAACTAGATTAGACCTAAGAACAAACTTTTAATTTTGATTCTTAGTATCATAAATAATTCTGTTTATTACAAATCACACCCTTGGTGATGTATAACCTCTTCAATAGAAGATTCACATGTTTAGAGAATATTTAATTGATCCCTTATTTAAATATGTACCAGTTCAAATGTTAATGTAGCTCTTTGACCTTTACTTTCCTTCCATCCTATTGTATCCATTGTTGTCTTCTAGATTAAATTTGTAAAGAGATTACTGAGTTGTGTTGAAAGTCAGGCAGAGAGAGATTGTGGGAGTAAGATATCAGAAAGGGGCAGAGATAAGAATTTCAGTAGAGAAATAAATTTCACTGATGTGAATAATTATTCTGTCCTCTCTAACATTAGCTGTCATGATAATTGCATATGCAAGCAAGATGGATATGGTGCACTACAGAGAACAGAAATATTAAAATTCAAGAACTCAAGTTGTTTAGCCATTAAATTGCCATGTAGCGTTATTCCAGAAACTGCAGTGACATGGCAGAATGTACCTCTTGCAGACTACATGTTTCTAGTATAACTTATATAGAAGGTAATACTGGAATGCTGCAGTATTAAACATTGCAGATAACATTGCCTAGAAGTGCAATGAGGAAATGCTTTTTATTGTAGAATAACTGTGTTATTGATCTTTCGGGAGCATTTGTTCTCTGTGACTTTGCAGCTTATTTTGTTTAACAAAACAAATTGTGTGCAAAGCAGCTTTGCAAAAGAGTTAGTTTTCATCACTTTTATTGGAATGCGCATGCTACACTATGACTATAGGTTTATTCACAGGGGTCCGAGAAGGAGAGTTGCAAACAAGCAACTCCAAGAGAGGGGGAGAAGCTAAAGACTTTGCATGCACAGTGCTGGCAGAAGTGGGAGGGGCAGGGCGGGGAGAAGGGATGCTTTGTTAGTCTTCCACTGACCAGCACGTTCACCTGTCACTTGTCTTGATCTAGCTTGTGGAATTTGTTGTATGCTTTCTGTTAAACTATAACCTAAGAGGAAGACTATTCATTTTCCACCATTAACTGTAATACGAGTTTTCTGAAAACATTTTACGTAGAGAGAGTCTTTTTACTGTATAGTAGAAAACAATGACTTAATATTTAGAAAGGAAACAGCAAAATGCAAACATTTAGCATAATTTTCTTTTCCTCAGTCAAATTTGTTGTTTTTTTAACAGACATTTACTTGTAAGCAAAAGGTATGGAATTATATAACTTGTTAAATTGTAACTTCAACTTGTAAATTTAAATTGTAGGTTGAATAAACTTGAAGATACTGTTACCCTAATCAAAGGAAGAATTGAAGAAGTAGACCTACCAATTGAAAAAGTGGACATTATTATATCTGAATGGATGGTAAGATACACAGGCATCCTTTACAGTGCAGTTAGTTTCACCAGAAATACATCATTTTTAGTCATAAAAAGAATCTCGGTTTTTAATTTAATATGAAAACTTTCTTCATTGAATTTTTTCATCAAAATCTGTCTCATCTGCAGGAAAACTCTTCCCATGATAGGAAGTAGGGAAAATAGTTCTGATTACATGCCTCCTGAAAACACATGTTGCATCAGTCAAGATTTTAAAATTGTGTTGCATATTGTGTGGCATGCTGTCCCAAAAAAACTTATGGATAGGTTCTTGTCGTGAGTTTAATGTAGTAAGTGTCTGAAAAGTGGTGAGCAATGCCATACATCTTGAAAAAATTATCTTAGTTGCTTTTACAGAGATGTGCATATAGCTAGTTGAAACACATTTTTTCCTTCTCCAAAATGACTTAAATGTTAATTGATTATTACACCAAAAGAGAATATGTTGATGGACAGGGCCAAGGGAGAAACATCAGGAAGACATCTGCATGCCTGGAAGACGAAGATTGTTTTTAAATTGGGAAGCTTTTTCCATTGTTTGCATTTATATAGTGTTAATGTGATTTAAATAGCTGTACAATCCTTGATACTTCTTAAATTGAAACAGTATTTAATGTAATTGCTGTTCAGATGTCAGATGTGAATAATTGCCTAATTCAGATTAGGTAATATGAAATGTTCATAAGACAGTTTCATACATGCATAAATACCAGTAGTAAAGAGGAGCTTCAGTTCCAAAAATTTGACTTTACTTCATTTACTTGGTGAGTTTTATAACTAAGATTCTAAGAGTTTGAGCTATCCTTTGACTGCTGAAGCATAGAAGTTGAGTAACAATGTTTGATAACATTTCTATTTACTCTTTTTGCACCATTCATTACTGCCTCAGCAATTCTTATATACCCTTTCTCTTATTTTCATGCCATCTTCGATGCTGTTTCCTCCTCCTTAAAACCTGTTCCACCTCTCAGTACTCTTCCTTATATAAATCCCTTCTTTTTATAAGGGTGATGCAACAACATTTATCTTTTCTGAAGTTCACCTGTCCAGATCCTCTTCAGTAAAGAAATTAATTCACCATTCAGATTTAAAAACGAAACCTAAACCTGCATTCTAAGTAACTGCTGTTATCTGGATCTCCCTGTTATCTCTCAGTGGTGGCAGATGACAGCACGAGGAGCAATGATCCGAAGTTGCAGCAAGGGAAGTTTAGGTTGGATATTAGAAAAAACGTTTTCATTAGGAGAGTAGTAAAGCATTGGAACAAGCTGCCTAGAGAGATTGTGGAATCTCCATCCTTAGAGGTTTTTAAAGCCTGGCTAGACAAAGCCTTGGATGGCATGATGTATTTGGGGATGGTCCTACTTTTGAGCAGGGGGCTTGAACTATATCAGTGGTTCTCAACTTTTTTTGTACCAGGACTTGTTTGTAAACATCAGTGGCCAGTTCTGACCCACAGGCCCCTGACCCTGCCAGTGCCCCTCATTCCTCCTGGCCCACAGGCCCCTGACCCTGCTGATGCCCCTGCCCTTCCCCCAAGAATGCTGGTGCCCCTCCCAACTCACAGCCCCCTGCCCTACCAGCTCAGGTCAGAGTGGAGTGGCTGCAGTGGCTCTGGCTCATGCAACAGAGCAAGTCTGGCCCTAGTGCAGGCTATACAGGAGGAGGGGAGGACTGTGGCACCCCCCTTGGCCTGGGCTGGTACTGTCACGTTCCACCCCTCCTGCCCTGATGCAGCCTTGGCACCTGGCCACTTTCCCTCAGTGCCAGCAGACACTTGCCCACGCACGCTCGCTCGCTCTCGCTCCTTCCTGGACAGTCCCAAGCCCTAGACCTCCAACCCCCACTCCTCATAGACTTATCTGCATTCAGCTGCTGGGGCTGCTGTTAAGTAATAAAATAGGATTCTGGACTAGTATTAAGGGATTGACATGACACCTCATTTGGAAAGTGACAGAGAGGCTTTATTTTTACTCAAAGTATTCAGGTTAAATGACCCCAAACCAAAGTCTAGTATTTAGCTATCAGTTGATAATTGCTCACCAAACAGGCAACAGAGAGGTGGTCTGTTTTCTTGGCAGCTTCTCCAGGTGTGGATCCTCTCACTAAGAAGAAGGCTGGATGCAGCAGCAGTTCTTGTCAGAAGGATCTTTCATTTTTGAAGTGTGCCCTGTTAGCTGTTTTGTTCCTCTTCTTATACCCTTTAGCTCAGCATCTTCAAAGCATTGTTGTAGTTGTGTAAATCAAGAGAGGGTTCCAAGCAGTAGTCGGCAGGAAAATCCTGTTAATAAAACTGTTCATTATTGTTTATCAGAAAGTTCCAATTTGAATGAATTACTAAGTTTGGGATGCATCAAGAAACTGATTAGCAACCAGGACAAACGGAAGTTTTTTGAGGAGTCATCCCTGAGAGATCAAGGGAACCACTAAAGCAAAATAAAAGTAAATCAGGAGGAGAGACCTATCACCAGGGATCTGGGTTTTCTGTTTCCCATAGAAAAATGGAGAAAAACATGGATTTTATCCTTTACTGGAGGAAAATGCAGATTTCTCATTTTATCAGAAAAACCTGCAGATTTTGAAGTTTTGCAAACAGCTCTCTGCAGGCTGGCAGAGCTCCAGCCTGTAAGGGGCTGAGAGGGAGCCGGAAGAGGGCAGTGAGGCAAGGGGCACCATGTGCTCATATATGCACATGGATGCCAGGCAGCCTGGAGAGCAGCTCCTGCAGGTAAGTTGCGGGGGAGAGGGATTCAGCCCCCATAGGGAGGGCGGGAGTTTGGGCAAGGCTGGGGCTTGGGCTGCTGCTCAGCCGGGCAGTGCATGGGGTTTAGGGCTGCAATGCATGGCTGCAAGGCAGTTGGGAGTGGGATGGGGCTGCAGGGGGGGGCAAGGTGCACCAGCAGATATGGGGGGACTGTTAGGGGGGTGGGGGACACCAGCAGGGCCAGGGGGCTCTGGGGGTGGATTGAGGGGTACCAGCAGGGGTAGGGGACTGAGCATGTGGGGTGACAGGCACCAGCAGGACTGTGGGTGGGAAGTGAGGGGCACTAGCAGGGCCAGGGGGCTGTTATTGGGGAGTGACGAGCACCAGCAGGGTGTTGGGGGGGCTGTGGGTGGGGAGTGAGGGGTGCCAGGGGGCACTGTAGGGGAGAGTGAGGAACCTTTCATTGTAATCATGGATTTTGGGGTTTTATCAGAGTATTTGTGATCTTTTATCAGGGAAAACCAGGATCCCTGGTCATCAAATGCTCCTGCAACCCTGCCTGGCTGCATGCCAGCAATGTGCATGGGCGCATGCAGACACACACATGTGCCCACTGCCTTCAGTTGCCCCAAGCATCTCCCTACAGGCTGGAGTGCTGCCAGCCTGCAAGGGGAAATCCATGCTTTTCTGCATTTTTCTGGGACTTGCTCACAACTCTTTCATATATTCTTGCAACCCACTTTTGGGTTGTGACCCATGAGCAGAGAAACAGTGGACTAGATGACCTCCTGAGAGCCCTTCCAGCCCTAATTTTTTATGATTCTGTGCATGCGTCTTGTTTAATTTTGGCTTTATTTTGCACTCTGTGATCTTTAGGGTGAAGTTTATGTGTTTTCCTACCCTGCCAGCATTTCATGATTGAAATTATCTTGTTTTTTTCCTTCATTTGGAAATCTAACTGCACTGACCTTTTTAAATTATGTGGAGATTTAGTAATCTGCAAATATTCTGGATTCATGGAGCTGTTGTCTTGCCCAAGTTAGATATTTCATATAGTTCCATATTAGTGTAAAGCACTTGTTTAATCACCTATTAAAGTAGCAGATCTCAAGTCAGCTTCCAATTGCTGGTATTGTAACTATTTTTTGAAGTATTATTTTCATTATTTTGGATAATGCTAAGATGTTGTTATGCTGATTACAATCCAATCATTTTAAATGAAACTTCACAACGATCTATTGTTGAATGCCAACGACATCACTCTGAAAAGCACCAGTTACTTTGAGTGACTTCACTTTTCAAAAATAGTTTGGGCACTTGAGCCCAGGTTTCACTGAAGTTCATCAAGGCTGGTGAATTCTGTTTGCAAATGCTGCTTATACTCTTAAAATGATCTATCTGGTTCTCATTTCCAGTCAAAAACTCGCAGCAGTTTGAAATTGCATTATATCTAAACTATTCCCATGCTTGGAAGAACTGAATCAAGTGAATTGGGCTGAAATTGTAGAGGTTTAATTTAGAAAAATAAGTGTAAAATGAATTGGCTGGTCCAGAGAGATGCTGTGAGTAGAAAAAAATCAGTGCCAGGTTCCAGATCTGAATGTCATACAAAGCATGACGCAAGCCACCAGAGGCAATCCTCATTTAAAATGAGTAAGACGCGTGTAAGTTATCAATATCAGTGTAAGGTTGAGATGATCAGCAGTTTAGCATATTTTGCTCTTGTTAAGGATTAAAGTTTTTGAGGAAATAAAATAAATGTAACTGTTAGTATCTAGGTTTAAAGATGTGAGGGGCAAGAATTTCTTAGGTTGATACCTTTTATTGGACCAACTATGTAGCTGGGATAAAGTTAGACAAGCTTTCAAATACAAGACATTTTTCCTCAGGTCTGATCACAAGGAGCCAGGCACAATGCAATAAAAAGCTGCAGCAGGTTTAAAGATTAAATTAAACAAGAGGTTTGTAGTATAAAATGAGAGAAATCATTTGTGTTCTCCCATTTCTGAGCTAATCTACCTTTTGGTGTCATGTAACATACACCCTGCAGTTAATTACAGTATCTTTATTCTAAATATTTAAGGGTATCAGTATTTTTGTAGGATGCTGCAATACAGAGATAAAGCACAATATGCTGTGGAGGTAAGATTAATAGCTGGATAACGAACAAAATGTTCTAGCACTGCACAAAAGAGAGGAACAGTGTGCTGGGTAGATGCAAATGAAGATTCCCTATTGTCAAATTTCCTCATGTTCAGTTTCTCACCTAATGCATTTGGCTTTTTTCCTTGTTGTGGTGTACCCTTACTGTCTGTTAATGATATTGAATGGTTTCTGCACTTATTTCTTTTGTTCTTTCCTCCATTTGATACTGACCACTGTGAAACCTTTGCTTGTGTGATAGTGTAGTAAGTGCCTGAAAATGCTGACTGCCTCCTGAGTTGATAAAATAATTTTCCCAGTGCCCATTATGAAGGCAAAAGAGAGTTGAACTTTGCCCACTTGCCAGTTCTCTAATGAAGCCCTACAAAGTATAAACATTTTTAAAATATAACTAGTCTAATAATAGCCTTACTGTTTCAAAAAACTTAAAACAGATTTTTTGTGATACCTTCTTCTTTACCAAAATATGAAAAAAAAAATCTCATCTTGTTGTAGTTTTTATAATTTATTTATACTGCAAGAGCCTCCAAGGCCTTTGTTTGGGTCATGGCACTGGTCTATTATGTGCTGTAGAGCAAGGTACAAGCTTCTCGCAGCAAAATATAATTTATTTCAGGAAAAACAAGAAGTGAATGTGAAACAGTAGGAGGGAAAATGAAAGGCAATAGTAACAAATTCACTTCTTCTGACATCCTTCTAATATAGTGTTTCTACATGACGTATACAGAATTGTGTGGTGCGTAATTTACAATGTTGCATTGTGTGGTGCATAATTTAGTGTTGCATTACAAGATGCTAAACTGTGTGAGTTATGCAGTCCTTTCCCTCCTGTAATTTGCATGTGTTGCATGACTTGGAGTTCACTTTTTGAGTTTAGTGATGTATAATTCTTTTTTTGTCTATAAAAATGTTACCACCGAATGTCCAGGATTGAGAAAAATGAAAACTGTAGCTAACATAGTGGGGACTGACTTGACTTAATGTATATACTGGATCTGGATATTTTGTGACCTAAAAGCATATGGTGTTGTATTTCCCAATTAAAACCTGGGAGCCTTTCTTCTTTCAAATAGGTTCTCCTTTTTTTAAAAAAAACGGGTGTGAGAGAAGGTATTGGAGGCATTGAGATAAGGTTGGGTAGTGCGGAGAATGGGATGACTGTCCACCAAGAATTTGAAAATAGTACTTTTAGCTATATAAGTAACAATTCATGTGTTAACAGTATAATGGAGATATACTAGTGAGGAGATGGAAATACTGAAAATTGTATGAATTCAGCAGTTTTATGCATTATTAGATCAGCTGTGATTTAGATTGGCATCGCTGGAAGTCTGGCATTGTTCTCCTCTTTGGGTGCTTTCACTGTTCATTTAGTCTATACCTTATAAGCAAACCAGGCATTTGATTATGTTTCCCTTTAAGGAATAGTGGGGTGATGATAGAATTGTTTTTGTCATAAATATAGTGTCATAGAAAATAAGGGCTGGGGGGAGACCTCAGGAGGTCATCTAGTCCAACCCCCTGCTCAAAGAAGGACCATCCCCAGCTACATCATCCCAGCCAAGGCTTTGTTTAGCCATGTCTTAAAAACCTCCAAGGATGGAGAGTCCAGAACCTCCCTAGGCAATGCCTTTGATGCTTTGGCATTCCTAACTTCATCCCTGCATGCCCAAGCAATACTCTTATACATAATATTTTTGTGGGTATCTAATTTCACATTTCAGAAATTTGCTAGCTTGCTTCTACTTGTTACCAAGCTGAAAGGTTAGATAAATTAGAGTTTCTCTGCTGAACTTTAGCTTTGTTCTTAAATGGTTTAGCAGGGGGGCACAGACAGAAAGGCAGTCCTTGCCTTGAATGCATTGACTGAAAAAATGTGTCAGTGAAGTTTAAAATGTTAATTTTCTACTACTTTTACATCTTTATCAGAAGATTATTTTGCTTCTGTTCCTCATTAAAACTAGTATGTAGACTGTATGAGAAGATACAGAAAGATGCAGGGATTTGAGAGCTGTTATTTCATATAGTGTTTGAGGGACATAATGCCAAATGCTAAGGGTAGAAACAGACATTGCTTTTCGTTGCATTTGTGTCTCCATAAAAATGTTATGGCTGCACAAAGCAGCAGCAAATAGTATTCATACCTTTTTTTTACCGCACAATGTGACGACAAAAGGTAGTAATAAGTTTAATAGATTTCATAGACATTAGGGCTGGAAGGGACCTTGGGAGATCGTCGAGTCCAGCCCCCTGCCTTAGGATCCCAGCAAGACAAACATCCAGTTGAATCTTAAAGGAATCCAGAGAAGGTGCTTGCAAGTCACCATCCTGTCCTCAAGTGTGGATGCTTTACCCCAAAGTTTGGTGTTATCAGCGAACTTGGCCAGTCCGCTTCTGACACCAGTGTCTACACCATTGATGAAGATGTTGAAAAGAATAGGTCCAAGGACGGAGCCTTGGGGGACCCCACTGGTCACGGGGCACCACGATGATTGAATTCCATCAACTGCCACTCTCTGGGTCTGACCATGGAGCCAGTTCCCCAGCCAGCAGACTGTGATGTAGCCGAGGCCGCAGTTGGCCAGTTTTTCTATGAGATGATCATGGGATACCAGATCGCAAGCTTTTTTAAAGTCGAGGTGTATGACATCAATCTCTTCTCCAGTTGTGCTGCTTTGTTGTAGGTGCATATTTGGTTTATGATGGGAGAATGCAGGCAGCCTCTCCTGCTGCTCTGGGCAGGCACACCCTGGACTTGTGGGGCCAGGTCTTTTGCTCCCTGGGAATTCCTGCACAGGATTGGGCCCTCAAGTCCAGGGAGTGCCAGACTGGCTGTCCTTGTTTCCAGAGATGGGCCTCTGGCAATGTGTCTTTGGAAGTCCAGACACTCTGGTGCGGTGCTGGGGCTAGGGGCATCCAATCTGCTGATTGGTGGTCTTAGCCCTGGTATCATACCAGAGAGTTCCAGCTGTCTCTGTTTCCGGAGACATGGCCCAGCAGTCCCTAGAGTTTCTAGAAATTGTTGCAGGTGCATCTGCAAGCAGAAAACTTGTTGTCCTTGTCCCACCCATTGATCTTGCAGGACAACAGGTGACGTGTTTCACCCAGAGAAGTGGATCAGCTTTGCCAGGGCACATCCCAACATGGCTGATCTGTTTCATTTGGTAATGTCTGTTTCTAGCTTAAGGTCAACTCTGCAGCCAGAGAAGGCCCTCGTAAACTACTAAAGGCCAAGTTCTTGTGGGATGTGAAAATCTTTTGTTACTATATGATTCCTCTTTTTCCTTTATAGGCAATGAGCATGACTCTTTCACAAAGGAGCAACTTACTAGGGGTGTGCAAAGCGGTCCCTATTTGATTCAGGTTTGGCCTGAATCAGGGACAGTGATTTGATTAGTTGATTCAGATCACTGTCCCTGATTCGATTCAGCTGAATCCGAATCTGAAGATTCGATGCTGATTTGGTGAATCAGTGATTTGGACATTGACACAGCTTTAAATGTTTTTTTTCCCACTTACCTCAAGGTACCAGGCACGGCTTGTGATTGCTACTATGCTGGGGTGCATGGAGTGTCCCACAGAAGCGTAGGTAGGCGGAGCCCTCCATGTGCTCGGCGGCAAACACAGAAGTGGACCAGAAGTACTTCAGGTCAACTTCTGGGTCCGCCGGGGAGGACATGGGGGACCCCCATCCCCGAATCCCTTTGGCTCAGCGATTAACCATGGGGGGGGATCCTGGGTGCCCCCCCCCCATATCCAGAAGGCACCAGTCAGTGAGTCAGGGGCTGAGGTGGGGTCCCCAGCACACTCCCTAGCAGACCCAGAAGTGGACCAGAAGTGCTTCTGGTTGACTTCTGGGTTCACCAGGGAGTGTACTGGGGAACCCTCTGTGTTTCTGTGGGACACTCCATGTGCCCTAGCATCACAGCATTCACAAGCTGCCTGCTACCTAGAGGTGTGTAGACATAGCTTTACATGTTTTTTCTGTCTGGATCTCCAAATCTCTCCCAGTTGGTTTGGAGGGTTCCGATTCGATTTGGAGAGATGAAAGGGTCCTCTGATTTTATTTGGATTCGGAGATTCAGCTGCCGAATTGAGCCAAATCTCCGCTGAATCGAATCGGGGACTGAAGCTTTGCACAAGCCTACAAGTTACCTTTTGAGGCCCATCCTTTGCTATATATTTTCTGAAGAGATAGGCCACACTGGCAGCCTAGAAACAGTGATTTTTATGACAGAACTGTGCAGAGGAGTTGAACCAAAGAGCCACTGGAGTCTGGGTCAAAGGAGGGATGTAGTTTATCACTTGGTTGCTGTCTCCTATGCAGACAAACTGGCGCAGTACTTTTATATAAGGGAAGGATATTTGTTTCTTCTGTCACAGACTAAGAGCTTTAATAATCCTGCGTAGAATGATAGCATGAATACTTTTCCTTTGAAGATCTACTCTGTTCAGTAGATGCATAGTTGGTGTATGTTGAATTCTAGGGTTTATCATTAGCACTTAATTCTCAGTCTTGTATTCCAACAGTCATAGTAGATAGAGCTGAACATGTAAAATGTTTTTTGAAGGGTTGTCTTCCTCTGATATCATGCTGCTTCACTGCCTTGTGCTCTGAAGCATAAAACTCAAAATTTAATTTACAGAATTACTACTGTTGTTAATTGCTGGAGTTACTTAAATATTTGACATCTGCATTTTGACTCTGGGAAAGCTACAGGCCAATTAAACACCTTTTTAAATTCAAAGTGTGGATCTTGGAATGAATTATAGCCACTTATTGTTGTATTATAAGTCAAGATACAGTCACGTATTCTTTTATTTGTACTGCCAGTCTGATGCAAATGCCTACCAGCTACCAAGGCTTTTTTGTGCAAGTATGCATTTATGTTTGATTCTAAAAGAGGATGACTTGAGTATCATTTGATTTATTTATTATACCAGGTTTCCTAAATTGAAGTTTGATTAGCTCTTTTTCTCTGAATGTTTCATTGTTGCCAAAGTGTAGTGACAGGGAAGAGGGAGATGTACATAGAGGAGCAGGTATTGTGTACAAAACAGACTTGTTCATGGGTAGGATCACATTTGTCCTCTTCCCTGGAGGTAAGGAATTTTAAGAGGTAATGATGTTTTACAGTAATTAGAGTAATTCTACATACAGTACTTAACTGTGAAATGAGAGTTGCTGTGCAAAGTGCTGATGCTAGTTTACAGCTAAATTGAATGTTTGAGAAGGTAGAAACATTTACTATGTAGGCATTTTATTGCAAATATGTAGCAAAACAAAAGAAAATAGTATGTTGTATTAAAAAAATGTTCTGCCACTAAATTTTGTCATGTCTTAAACGTGGATGCAGCAGTTTACTGTTCCGTGGTTTGTTTGTTTTTTTTATTTTGCGGCTATTTCTTTCCTCATCTAGTGTTTAGATTTCATTTTTGGACTTGAAAGGGAGCCTAAAATTTCAGCAGCACTTAAAAATTGCCTATCTGTATTTTTGAGAACCTTTTTCGTCATGAAAGAGTTTTCATGACACAATGGTCTTTAGTAGTAGTAGACTGGACTTTGGTCCATGAGTTCCTCTTCTAGTCTTCTGTTCCTTTTAATGTAATGTTTAATACTTCTGTAAAATGGCCATATTTCCACTTCCCACGTTGGTAAATGGATATATGGAAAAGTTCTAACCTAAGTTAAACACCAAACTAGGTAAGGAACTTGACATTCCTATCTCTTAACCCTTCTGCTGCTGGAGTAGCTGATGTTTCCAAAATACCTGGTCCAAATGTTTTCCATAAATTAAGGTATTGTAGCCAATCTTAAATTCAGTGTTCTATTGCAGTAGGAATATATAGAATTAGATGCTGTTTTGCATTCTTTATCCATTACTGGGGGGAGAGCTAGAGAATGAGCACAGTTACAGTTTCTGTAAACACTGTTTGCTAAAAATAGTCCTTATTATAGTCTTCATGAAATTTACCCCAGCCATGAACAAAATTATTAGAAAAACTTATCGTTAAAGGCTAGTTATATTTCTAATAATAATATACACCTAAGTGTCTGTTCTTTTTATACAGTATTGTACACTGTATAGCTTGTAGAGACTTGAATGTGTTAATTTAATCACATCATGCATACTGAGGCTTCATAGAAATATTTGAGTTTTGCCTGCATTCAGTAGTGCATAACATTTCTGTCATTTAAATCTTCTCTTTGGCTTTCTATACAATATTACACTTGTTTAAGGACACAGCAGGATGTTGAATACCAGTATCAGGCGTTGTGGGTTGGTCTCTTTTTCCTGTATGGCTTTGATCTGAGATGAATAAATTGTTTCCCTGGTATGTTTTTGAATTAACGTACACATGATAGCCATTAATTTTCTAGCAGTGTGAAGGCCAACATAACGTATGAGAGAAAAACAGTACATGGAGCAGACCATGCAGAAAAGGTTCATATATAGATATATTCTATTTTAAATGTGTTGCAGTTTCTTTTTTTATTTGTGCTTTTATGTTTTTTAAAGTACAAAAAGTAATGTCATAAAAATAACCCTAGAAAGTCTATTTCTGTGTTATCAAATTGAGAAATTTTGTCTTGCTTGTCTGCCTGCAAAATGCAAAACTGTTTTCTAGGTTTTCAGCTAGTATCCTGTGTCCAGTGTATCTTTTTGTCTTCCTCACTTTTTTTTTTTTACTCTGCAGCCTAGCTGACCTCATAGATAGGAATTTATCCTGATAATTAGCAAGCTCAGTACTTAAGGAAATAAACCAACTTCTAAATTAATAAGGGTTAAGAAAACACTCTCTGGAGACATTATTTCATAGTTGCTGCCTTTGGATTTTTTGTCACCTTGGAAGCGTCCTGTACATAGAAATCTATTGGATATAGGTTAATATAAGGACTACTGGTCTTGCACACACACACACACGGCAGCTGTTCTGCTCTCCCTTGTTATTAATACCGATGTCTATAACTACAATAAAATGCAATCAAGTAGACAGTAATGTGGGCCCCTTTTAGTTCTGATTCCTTCCATATTGGCTCCAAATCTGTATTTTAAAATGATTAAATAATAGTTAAACTGACTTAAGTATTTGCTATATGTTAACTTGTTGGGAGGGATAGAGAACTAGGGCTGTTGTGTTTGTAAGGCTTTTACTTGGAGTAGAAAAGCCAAAACAAGTTTACATTAGATATTAAAACTGCTTATACAAATATATTAGGGAAAAGTCCCCACGGGATCAGTTTTAACATAAAATCATAGAAATATACGTGGCAAAACTATTAAATCCTTTGCCCATTAGGTCTTTATAAATAAATAACAGGCTTGCTTTTTTAATGAAAATTCCAAATTTCTTGTTGCATGCAAGATTAACCCAGACATTATTTTTCTTAAATGTGTCAAGTACGGGGTTTGACCTTTTACATTAAATTCTAAAGGGTTTTAATAAAATCAGTGATTATAGTGGGGTCTATAACTTCAACTTCAAACTAATATTTAGATGCTATTAAACTGGCAAGATGTTTATTTCACTAATCTGATCAAAATATAAAATATAGAAATATGATAAAAGGAAATAGTTCTTTTTGATGTTGCCCTCAATCTGGATTATCTTCTGCAACACGCTATCTTTTCATGGAACTGACCTTATGTAACTTCTGTTTTAAATAAAAGTCTCTAATTTATAAGACACATGTTTTGTTCCTCACTTAGGGCAGACGACCTTCCATTAATTTCATACTCTAGAACTATATTTATTGCCTTTTGGCAGCTAGAGAACTGTCATATAATTTAGAAAGAGGACGTGAAGGATACCAAGTTATTTATTTTAACTATTGATTGTGAGGGTAAGCTTAGTAAGAGGAGAAATGCTTCATTCCACAGCATAGCATTTAAAGTCTTCCATGTATTCAGTTTCTCTCTTACAGGGAACATGTAATCTTCCTAGTCACTGAACTAAGACACACAAAAGACTAAATCATTAATATTCTGTTCACAGATTTGTTCAGTACTGATTCTTTTGCCGTAATTAATTTGAAAGTGCTAATGTAAGATTTTTTTTTAATTTAACATTATCAGTGTGCAAGCAAGAATGCCCCACAGCATCATGGGAGAAAATGTCAGGTATAATTCTCTTTCCAGATGGCACCCCTACAGGTGAGGCAGTAGCCTGTGAAATTACATTCTAAATTACACTGCAGATGAGCACAGCACATAGAGCTAAGCATTTGGATATTGGTAATAAATGACTTGAATCAGTACCACAGACAGTTCCCAGTAACTTATGGGAGTGTTGTATTGTACTGGGGAGGGCACGGGGCTGAGCAGTAGTTTGCAGTGCCGAAGTGGAAAGGTCAGGGAAAGGGCATTGTGTTTACCAAAGTCCAGTCAGATCTAGAGCTGGGAATGTTTATCTTCTAACTTAACTATTTAGACCAAATAGGCAGTAGATTGTCGGCATTTTAGAAGACAATTCATAGAGAATTCCTTAAGCTGTGGGGCTAGCTACTAACATCTGTTTTTTTAAATATTCTATAACTATGAGTATTGTCAATGCATGTCAGTACAACCTCACCAACCATGGTGCATATTACATGTTGGGACATTAATCTTCAATATTCTGAAAATTAAATCAGAAATGAGAATGATGATCATTCATTAAAAAGATGAGTTAGACGCAACATATGTTCTAAAAGATAGGTTTAAATGTTAATTAGGAAATGATCCATGTTCCTCCATCAAAAGGAAACAGGAAAGTCTCTTAGTAAGCTAATAATAATTTATCTATATTTGTAAATGCAGAGGTAAAGAAATCAAAGTACAGTTCCCTGCTTGCTTCTGAGGTGGAGAGTTTCTCCCTATCCTTTGGCTCAGTGCAAGTGTAACACCTGGCTGACTAGTTCTGTGGAAACTCCTTTTCCTATTTCAGTCTGTGTAAAGATCAGGAAGTGAATGGTCAGTATATCAAATGTAAGAGTTGTATTGAATTATTTTGTTAGCAAGGCAAGAGTGATGTCAGCCAAGTTTTGGCTGGCCCCAACTATGGGAAATGCATTCCTAGTGGCATACTTTTCAGGATTTTGTTCGCTTCTGCAGATTCCCTGTGGGAGAACCAACAAAGTTAGGAGAGGAAACAGCAAGAATTTCCTTTTCTAGTCCTATTCGATGATTTCACATTGCACAAATAAAAGTTAAGTTTCTGTTCTCTATAATAATGAGTGACATGAGATGTTTTGTAAAAAGGCAGCATTTTCAAAGGGTAGCATTTACAAGTACCTACAGGGTAGGGACAGACATTACACATAAACTGGTTTAAGTGATCAGAAACTGGTTTAAACCTGTAACAGAACAGACATTCAGTGAACATAAATCGGTTTGCGATCAACCTGGTTGAATGTAGTATCAGACCTAGCTGTTTTGGATCAAACCGATTTTATGCAATGTCTGTCCCAGACCTTTCCTGGTTTAACTTTAACCAGAGTCCCCCAGCATCCCAGCATGCTCTCTGGATTGGGCTCCCTGCTCCAGCCCAGTAGGGCTGGCTCCGCCTCTCTGCTTCCCAGCTGGAGCAGGGACAGGCAGGAGCAGGAGTCTGGTCAGAAGGGGTTTAATTCCCCCTTCCTGTCCCACTGTCAGGGACCCGAGCCAGATTTGCTGAGCGCTGCCCCGCTCTGCTGCAGCAGTGGGCCCACATGGCCCCTAAGGCAAAGGGGGCAAGGAGGGGGGTTATTCACCCTTTACCCCCAGGGGACCACATCCAGGTCTGCCTACCCCAACTGCTGCTGCCACCATGCTCGCTCCCTGTTTGGGGCAAGCGGTGGAGTAAGCCCTCTCTGCTGGATCCTGAAGGGAGGGGAAATAACCCTTGTCCCTGCCATGCCCCAAGCGGCCCTACTGGCTGGCCTCTAACCGTTCCCCTGCCCAGGGGCTGCAGCAGCAGCCCCTGTCATAGTGTCAGAGAGTGTGAGCCCTTTCCCGGTGAGGGCCTGCTGCAGGGACAGCAAAGTTGTGGAGGACTGCATGTGGCAGCACCTGGGCTCAGAGGGGGACAGAGCCTTCCAAGCCCCGCCCCCCCAGCGCTGCGGTCTGTAGCAGCTTTCCCTGCCCCACAGCATGCCTCTCTCTCCTGCCAGGAAGGGGCTTTGCACTCCTGGAAAACATGACGAGGCTGCTGCTCTCCCCTCACTGCTACAGTGGCTGGATGGGGGCAGGGCCAGATGCTGGCTGGCAGGGCCCCTTGGGGGGGCCAGGGAGTGGAGTTATTCCCCCCTCTGCCCCTGGGGCACCACAGCAGGTTTTACCTGCCCTGGCTGCTGTTGCTCGCTCTGTGCCCATGGCAAGCAGTGGAATAAGCCCCCTCCTTCTCCCCTTCCTTTGGCATCTGACAGAAGGAGATTATTCCATTGCTTGCACCGGGCACAGAGCAAGTGGCAGCAGCGGCTGGGGTGGGTAGACCCTGTTGTGGTGTGCCAGGGACAGAGGGGGGAATAACCCCATTCCCTGCTCCCCCAAAGGGCCCTACTGGTGGCATCTGCCTTCTCCCCTGCCCAGCTGCTGGAGCAGTGAGAGGGAAGCAACCGTGATGGGGCAGCAGCCCCTGTCACAGTTTCCCAGAGCACAAGCCGCTGCCTTGTGGTGGGAGCCATGCTGTGGGGCATGGAAAGCTGCTATGGACCATGGCACTGGGATGGGGGCTTGGAGGGCTCTGGCCCCTTCCGTACCCTGGTGCTGCTGCATGCAGTCTGCTCCAGCCTTGCCTACCCTGCAGTGGGGCCCCCTACTGGGAAGGGGCTCACATTCCCTGACACTATGACAGAGGCTATGACAGGAAGTAAACCCCTCTCTGGCCAGTTCAACCAGGACTGGCCATTCTCCTTCCCCCCTCACCCCCCCCCCCCCCGCCC
>NW_005841829.1:7891202-7921768 GCF_000455745.1 Alligator sinensis
TTCTGCTTCTGGGTAGCCGTTCGGGCAGGCAGACCCGGCTGCGGTCCCCTGGGGCCAGTGGGGGTAGAGGGAAATAACCTCCCCCCTCCTCAGGGGCCATGCTGGCTCGTGGCTGCAGCAGCGAAAGTGGGGAGGGGGCGGAAGACCTGGATCAGGTCCCTGCTAGTGGGACAGGGAGGGGGGATTTAAACCCCTCTCTGGCCAGTTCAGCCAGGACTGGCCATGCCCCCCCAGCACAGCTTCCCTGCAGTCAAGGGTGGGCTCTAGCACCCCCAGCTCCTAGCCTGAGCAACTACAGGCATGTGCCTGCATTGCCTCCGTCCAGAGGGAATGTCTGTACTGTTACAAACTGGTTCGACCTAGGCAAGTTAGACTAACCTGCAAAGGTTGAATCAACTCAGGCTCCAGCTTTTTGAATGTCTGCCCCTAGCCATAAAGTGCTGTGCTTTTTAACAGCCTGAGAGAAACTAAATGTTCAGAGGTTGTATAAGCTGAAAATAAATTAGGTATCCTTAATGCAGTTTTTGGGGAATGCCATCCATCTACAGTGGCAAAGTATAATGAAAAATCTTCTCTGTGGTTTTGAGAGAATGGAAACATATGGTATGTGAAGTACGAAATGTACCTAGGAAAATGAGGCATGCTAAAATTAAGAAATATAGCATAGGTAGGAAACTGAGAATGATTATGATTTTTTCACCACTGAGTTTCAACTTTGGTTGGAGTAGCAAAAATAATTTCAATCTGCTCTTTAACCTCCAAAGAATCTCTTCACCTTCATATAATTTTGACTTCTTAATCTGTAAAAGGTTGCAGTGGGTAAACTCAGCATTGCAAGATCAGTTTTAAGGACATGGCAAACTGAAGGGGAAGGATTGATGAGTTAAGTGTAACTTATGCTGAAATATAGCTTTGTACATTAAAAAGGCCAAAATGTTTCATATAGAAAAGGAAATACAGGTATACTACAAAGTTTATAGGGTAATTCCATTTTTGAGGTAAATTTTTAAGTGCCATTAGAAGCACTTTCAAGAAAAAGCTATATATCACTTAATAACCATCCTTTTAATATCCTTGCAGCTTCCTAGGGTGGCATTTCTAAGTGATCTTAAAAAAAATAAATCCATATATCAATTGAACTTTGTCCAAGTGAAATAAACACTGTCAGCACAGGTTGTCCTCATTTTTATAATGGTGTGACACTTCTATCTTTTTTAAGTGCATTTTCTTTTTTAATACAGATATTTTTTTTCTTAGCTAAAGAATTTCTCTGTTTCTGTCCATTGTAAAGATTTGGTGGGATTTTATTTTTGGCTGTAGGTGTGATTTGGAACATTGGAGAAGGCGGTACCTATTTTGGGGGGGGCTTGATTAGTCAGCATCAGTCAAATGGGTGATTTTTCTCCCTCTTTGCACTCCTTATTTTTGTAATTCATGCAGAACTCCTAAATCTTGGCATCATTATTGGAAATTCTATGGATTACTCCTGAATTAAGGAGCTTTCTTCTATAATATTCTGGGGTTTTCAGTTCTGTCTTCTGTTTTCAGACTGCAAAACATTTTCACCTTGTCTGGATGTCTTTTAGTAGTCTGGAAGATTCTGATCTTAACATCCAGTTAAGTGGGAATTTAATAGAGAGAGCTTTTATTATCCAGGAGCATATCTTTTAAACTTCTCTGCTTTTGGAGCGTGAGAGAGATTCACAATCTAGTCATCCTTGATTGTGTTCAAGTAATTAAATTTAGAATAACTTCCAGGCCCACCACTTTAGCTGTTTGAAGACCAGATCATGTTGGCCCCATAGTTAAAGCAATGACACGATATTGGCTGCTGTTCCACTTCGTTGTACCTTAACAGCAGTCTGCCCATGGTTGCCATCTCGAGTATTTAGGTTGTATCTGGAGTGCCAGTTAACACAGAATGAAAGTATCCAGCCTATCTGCGATGCAGGCTAGTGTAAAAAAATGCCTCTAGTCCCTACCCAAGGGTTTTTGGTTTAGTTGAAAGTTTAGGGCCCTGAAAGTTCTGAAACCTGGTTCTCTGAGTGATTGGTCTTGCCCTGTCTGTCACATCCGGTGATACCTTTATAGCCTGTACTGATAAAGTCTGCTTTTGAACACTTATCTGCCTCCTGGGCTTGTAGTCAGTGGCTCTGTTTTGAATTGGCTACTGTTACAAGCTGGCCAGAATTGAACTGTTTGTATTATTATTATAAGTTTTTTTTTGTTAATCTCTGCACTGCCACAAAGATGACTGTGAAAAATTAAAAAACCAAAAAAAAACAAAACCCCTTGCCTATAGGTTGTTTGAAATATATATTTGGCAGGCATTGGTTCCACTTAAACAAAATACTTCAAGTTTGAAGGTGGTGGTTGTTTTTTTTAAGGGATGCTGAATTGCTGTAACCCTTGTATTGGTAGCTCCAGTACCCCATAGGCTGAGTTTAAGAAGGGGCTTATTACAAGCGCATCTATGGGAGATCACCTAGAGCCCTGAGTTTCTCCCCACTGCTGCCACTTGCCTCAAGGAAAAGACTGAAGTTGCCGTGGGCTAGCTCTCTATCCCAGTAAGCCTCAGTTCTGCTGCTTTTGTAGCTGCGGTGGAGGAATCTCTGCCAGCCCCAGGGTTATGAAAGAAACTATAGCAGGGGTTGGCAAAATATGGCCTGTGGGTAGCCCAGGCACTGACTGGCCTGTGGCATGTTCTGCTGTCCCCTGGGCACGCAGCAGGGTTGGGGCGGCTCCACAGCTGGATTGCCTTTCTAGGCGTCCCAGGCAGCAGAAGCTCCTTCTGGCTGCCGCCACCACAGGCCCCAACCCCGTAGTACTGATGGGGACTTGTGTGCACAGCCCTGATCCCCACCCACCCCGTGCCTGTTCTGGACTCGGGGCGACAGAGCGGGCCAGCTCCAAACCAGCTGGAACCTGTGCACACAGCTGCAACCTGGCCCACCCTGTGCCTGCTCTGGACTCACCTGCCCATGCTGAGCAGTGGGCAGCTGGGCAGAAGCTGCTGCTCAGCACAAGGGAAAAGCAGGCCCTTGCTGCGTTTACCTGGAGCCTGCGTCTGAGCTGCCCTGCAGCTTCTCTGTGTTGCCACCGCTGCCCTGTTGGGTGGGCCAGAGGCAGTGGCAATGGCAGCAGAGAGGAGCAGCAGGGCAGGCCAGGCACAGGCTCCAGGCAGCTGCAGCAAGAAGGGCCTGGCACTGGTGGGGGGAGGGGAAAGGTTGGCGCTTTTCCCCCGGACCCAGCAGCAGCTTCTGCCTGGCTGCTGCCACTGTTAAGCATGGGTGGGTGAGTCCAGAGCAGGTGTGGGGTGGGCCAGGTTGGGGTTGTGCACACAGATTCTAGCCGGTCCATAGCTGGTCTGCCCTGCCAGGCCGAGTCCAGAGTGGGCTGGGGTTGGAGCTGTATGTATGCGGCCCCACCAGTACCATGAGGCTGCAGCAACAGTTGCAGCAGCTGGAAGGAGCCACCAGCACTGGCGGAGGGAAGGGGTATGCTGACCGGCCCACAGCAGCTCCCCACAGTTGCCCATGTGGTCTGTGGGCCCAAATGATTGCCCGTCCTTGAACTATAGGGTCCCCCTCTCCATGGAGAGGGTCAGCCTAGAGTATCACCTGCCCAGAAATAACCGCTTCCATGTGCAGTCAGTAAGAAAACAAACAACAAAATGATTTTTTATAGAAGTGGAACAAGCATAAGAAATCAGTAGCCATAGGTTGAGATACAGACAGAGATATGAGAGTAGACAAAAGGAAGAAACCATAACACTGGCATGTTCTTACTCTGCATCTTAAATCCACAGATTCAGTCTATAGCCACCTTCCCAAGATAGAGAGCAGTTTCTGTCTCTGACTACATGCCAAAGCCTTCTGCATCTACTTGTCAGTCACTTTCCCAGCCTGCTTGACTGGGGGACTTCATCCCCCTTTTTACTCAGGAAGACTGAAAACCAAGCCATGCTTTTGAGGCAGGCTTTAACTACCTTTGTCAATCTGGCTGTTAACATATGTCACCCTTTCATTTCTGGGGGGCTCATATACAATGTCAGTAACTTCCTAGCCCCTGAAGGTGCATATTTACCAGACTACAAACTTGAATGCTCTTAGACATGTGGATTTGCTAATCCAATATCCAGCTCTCCCCCAGAAGAGTGTGACCAGCCAGGTGACGAGTTCCTGGCTCTTCTTTTTGACTGTATATTTATCATCGGCCAAGTCCAGGGTTCTTGCACCTCTTAGCCTGTCTACATGGAGGACCAGTAAACAGCCTAAGTCAAATGCAACTTCTTAGTCATTAACTCTTCTGAGGGCTTTGTCAGAGGTTACCTGTATAATGCCAGAAATCTCTGCAATATAGGGATGTCATGAAGACAGGGCAGTATTAGAGCAGTCATAGGTGGAGGCTTCAGGTCAGTTCAGACCTGCATGACTGACCTGTGACTAGAGGGCCTGGTGAGCCAGGTAGAAAGATGAGAGGAAGGCTTGTAGCTCAGAAGCAGCTTCCCCAGGGCTCTGAGATGCAAGCTCCATGCTGAGGGTGGGGCCACTGGGTCTTAAGCCCCAGGGACCCCATTCTTAGCACAGAGCAGCTGCAGCTCAGTGAGACCAGAAGCTGCTTGGTCTCTTGTTTTACTAAGCCGCGGCTGCTCCCCACTCTCAGGGTGGAGTGACCGTGACGGTTTCAGTGAGGAGCAGCTTCCCAGGGGCTCTGTTTTCTTGCTGAGCAGCAGTGGCTCCTTGTTGAAATTGAGCCTCCATGTCAGTTTCAGTGAGAAGATTGCCTTGGGGAAGCTGGAGCTCTCTGGATTCCCTGAAACTGAGTTGGTGGATCTGCTCTCAGCACAGCGCTGCCACAGCTCTGAGAGCAGAGAGCCCATGGGAAACTCATTCCCTGGGACGCTCTCAGCTCCATGCTGAGCAGCTTAAGCCCTGACAGCCCAGCTCTCAGTATGGATCAACCATAGCTCAGTGAAACTAGAGCCCTTGGGAAGTTGTTTTCCCCGGGTTCTGTACTTTTGCTGAAATTGACAGGGCGGCAGTCCTGGTCTCAGTACGAAGCTGCAACTTGGCTAGGCCAGACAGTCAAATGTTAGCGCGGTCTCTCTGATCTCACCAAATTTGAGCCTCCCAGCAGTAAGACCATGCGGTTGGGGGAAACAGGCTTCCCCAGCTCCATGGTCACTCTGCAGTTGAGCCTCTCGGAGCAGTTGCCCTTAGCAGGAAGGTGGAGTCGGGGGGTACCACTAGAGTTTTGGAAGGTGGGAATGGGAAGAGTGGCTAGGAGCTGGAGAGAAATGAAAGTAAAGCATTTTATCTTCCCTGACCATTCCAACAATACAGGATGGGTAAAACGTTTCCAAGATGAACACTCCTTTTGAGTGTCTTACCTTTTAAAATGTTTAGAGGGTACTTATGACAGTTTAACGGGTTAATACTCTGTTTTTAAGTGCCTTTATGTATGCCAGTTTTAAGGTACCCTGTGACAAAGCCCTAAGTGTGAAAAGCTGAGGGCTGCTCAAATTATCATGGCTTTTCTGACCCAACCTTGGCTGAAATAAAGATACAGCAACTTTATATTTGTATCAAATACTAACATGTATTATTATGAGAACAATAAAGCTGAACACAGCTTTGCAGTAGCTACAATTGAGCTAAGCACATACAGACAGCCAAAAAGCCCAAGGCTGAATTGATTCAATCTTTGCAGGTTAGTCTAAGCTATGGAGATTGAACCAATAAGCAAGTGAACAGACATCCTCTTGATTCTGGAAATGTAGCTACATGCCTGCAGTGGCTCAGGTCAGAATCCAGGGGGTGCTACAGCATGGCTCTGTGCTTGGCTGGAGCAGACAACTTGGGCCATAGCTAGCCTGCCCACCCTGTGAGGAGGGTTTTGCAGAGGAGTTGCAAAGCATCTGGGGATGCTAGGGAACTGTGACTTAACTTAAATCTGGAGGGCATCTAGGACAGAAGTTCAGTAAACAGATTTAACCTAAATCAGTTGTCTGACACTGCATCTGTCTAGGTTTATCTTAAACAGGTTTTGGCCATTTTGAAAGTAGTTTATGTGCTCTGAACTTCTGTTGTGTTACAGATTTGAATCGGTTTCCAATCACTTGTTCTGGTTTATGTGCAACTTCTGTCCCTAGCCCTGGTGACAAAACACCACAAGAGTAAATCTGTTTTTGGAGAATACCTATGCATGCCACACAGTGAAACTCCAAAGGGTAACTTGGCTTTGGGGTGAATCCATGACAGGATCCTTGCCTTTAAGGGTGTGAAGAGCATAGTTGGTCCACTAAAAGATATCATACTAATAAATCCTTGCCTCTGCCATAATTTCTGGATCATCATGGCTACAATATCACTCTTACGGTACCATAACATTTAAGAGTGTATATAGATGAAAAAACTATACAGAATTAAAAGGGAATTAAGGACTTCACTACATTTCCCACTAATCTGTGGTAACTTTTCACGTGTCTCTTTCTGTCCCTTGGTAAGAGGAACCTGTGGTAATCTAAGCTATTATTTTGTTCAGCATCAAACTGCCTCTATTCAGTTTCCACTTAATGTGGAATAGAGCAGATACAAGAAATAGTTACTACATAATAGTTGATCCAGGAAATTGACTCCTAGTAAATCTCATCCAAGGCTTTTTAACATTAAATTGTTTGTCTGCCGCGCCCTAACTTTGAGTTTTCTGTCATTATATTACTTGTGTGCAAACATGTAAGGATGTGAATTCTGTTGCTGTTGATATCTCAGTAATAATGCAATAAGAATACAGGTAGAATAGTCCAGATAAATAGCAGCTGTAAACACAGTTATTTTGGCTTGTATGTAGCGTGTTGTATGCTGTTGGCTAATGGAATCTCAGTTGCTGGTAAGAACTAGAGCAGCATCAGAAGTAGCGGCACATCTTTTTAGGGGTATCTTCTTTTGATAGCAGTGTAGCACCCTTATGCATATTCATTCAGAGGCATGAGCTTTCATAGGCAACATATCTAACTAAATAGGTTATAGCCTACAAAAGCCTATGCCTCTGAACGAGTTGCTGTCTGAGATACCACCCTGCCCTAACTTCTGCCTAACCTGAGACCAAAATAACTAACTATTTCTCCCATTTATTTTAGAATTATACCAGTTTTTTAGAAAATACATACCAAAAGAGCCTGGTGGTATTTCCTTTCTTTATTCAGAAAATGATAAAACTTTTTGTCTGACAGGCAGAATAATCATAGAGGTCACCTAGTCCAGCCCCTTGTATGAGGCAGGAAGCATCTGTCCTAGGATTGAACCTGCAACCTTGGCATTAGCACTACACACTAACCAACTGAGCTAACATATTTTCTTGTGTTTGGAACTAGAAATGAAAAAGAAAAATGTTTTTTTAGGCTTTCTGTTTTTTTCTGTATTGATGGATAGAATGGCTATAATAGCAGACAAAAATCCTTCTGCTTTAAAAAGCTATCATTAGAATTATGGTTAGGTGGAGGCATGTTTCCAGCATTGATGAGTTTATAATTTAGATTATATTTCTGTTCTGTTACAAAAGTAGAATTTTTTTACCTTTCAAAAATAATTGAGGTTGTGCCATTTTCATGCAGAATATCTTCATGCTTGTTCTTGTCTTGGTTGCTGCTGACCTGCCTTGTGTTCTTAAAGTTGATTTTTCTATACTTAAATGGAAAATACTGGCATAAATGAGATCATACTTACTGCTTGTAAAATAAAGGAATGTAGACATTGAATGAAAATGCAAAATAAGTCGTAGCGCTCTTTAATCTCATTTGCTTTAGTGGTATAAAAATATTTATACGGGTAAAGTGTATAGTTGTCATCTGGGAAGCCTAAGTTATATTTACCTGTGTCATATAGCCTATGGGTTGACAAGTACTATGAAGAGTACTGTGCAATGCACCGTGATTATTTAAAAGCTGTTCTATTCTTTGGCTCCTCTGGTACAAACCATGTTGGAACTGTGATGTATGTTCAAAAGTAGTTGACTTGATTTGAAGAAGTGTATATATTTCTTTACACAATTGTAGTTTAGCAATTTGTTTTTATAAAAAAACCAAACGGTGACATTTACCAAAAAAGAGAGACTATAATACTGATCTACCTCTTGAATAGTCTAACTAATTTGTCCTTACAGAGCACTTATAATGATTTCAGTACCGGTAGTTTGGGATACTTAAGGTGCAATTACATGGAGCTAGAACCTTGCGGTATATACTATAGTTAATGTTGAGAAATTTGCTAAATGCTTGCAAGAATCTCTCATCTGTGGTTATAGAGCCATATAAGAAACCCCTATAGCTCTCTTATTCCAAAATTTTCTCTTTAGTTGCTTATAATGTTCAAACTATCCCCAAGCCTGAGAAAAATCTCAAAAATACACCCGTAGCATAATATGAGGTATGAAAACTAATTTCTGAGTTGTCTTATGGATAAAGAAGACATTTGTTTTTTAACTACTTCTTTTTTTTCCTTTTCTTTCACAGGGCTATTTCCTTCTTTTTGAATCTATGCTGGATTCTGTCATTTATGCCAAGGACAGGTACTTGGCAGAAGGTGGCTCAGGTTGGTTCAGAATTCTTTTAATAAATTCAGCTCTTGGGGGAAACCAAATGAACCCAGAGACTTGGAATAAGCTATGCATGAATGGGGAAGTTCCCACTCGAGATGAAAAATGTTTCCATTAGTGGAAGCTTCAAGGCATTCATTTACCATATGGGTAATAGAAAAATACTAGATGGGGTATTCAGGCTTCATAGTTAATGGTGTTTTCTAAAAACATCTTAGACTTAAAAGAAAAAAAAGTCTAAAGAATAAACCTTGGATGTTCTTTCACTTTTAGTAGTAGGGTGAGATTATAATCAGAAATGATTCAAAGGTTAAAAAAAAAAAAAAAGGGAAATGGTAAATTTCTAATTTTGTATGTGCCCTTCCTATAGCCTGTTTTAAGTTTAAAGAACATATTGACTTTGCTAAGAGCATAGGTGCTACTTACCTGGAATGGTTTTAATGAAATTTAGGCACATTAGAGTATGCTAAGCCAAACCAGTTTATATCCATAAATCAAAGTAATATCCAAAAATATATATTGTTCTCTCTCATTGCATTTCCGAATTGCCTTGAAGTGCTTGATTCATGTGGGGAAAAAAAAATACAGGTTTGACAGTTTTAGGCTGGATCTAACTTAAAAAAAAATCAATCAGAAAAGAAAAATAAGTTGGGGCCAAATTATTTGCAAGCACACATGAATTTGATCTCTTGCATCACAGAGCTGGGCTAGGATCATTTATACCACAAAAGCTGTGTTATCTGGCACTTTATCAACCAGAAAGCTCCACTAACCAGTATCCGAGGGATGCGGCAAAAGTGAAACCGAAGTCCTACTTCTGGTTTCGCCGCCACGAGCCAAGTTCTTCTCCTTCACTTCTTTGGCCCACAGCCCAGAGCAAAGCAGCCTGTGTGGGTCAAAGCAACCTGCACGGGGCCCCCCCTCTCTGTCCCCCGGCACACTGATGCCAGGGAGTGCACCAGATAGCGCACATTTGATTAACCAGCATTCCCCATTCCCAGGGGATGCTGGATAACAGAGCTTTTGCTGTATAGCTTTTAAGATAAGTATGCATGGCACAAAGCAGTGCTCTCTAGAGATACAGATAAAGCTGGCAGGCCTCCTTGGGCAGACACTGCCCTGGGATGCCACCAAAGAACAGTACTTTAATGTGCCCTTTGGCAGTGACCGAGGAGGGGACAGACATTCTTTTTTTTTTTTTCTTCCACTTTTTTTTTAAGGGTTCTTTGGAATTTCTGTTGGCTGTTGGAGCAAAGAGGAAGAATTAGGTGTGCTTTTTGCAGGGAGGGGGAAAAGGGAGTAGTAATTGCACATCCTCTATAAGATGGGGAGTATGGGCTTGGAAGAGAGGGTTAAGTTGCAGTGGTGGGATTATGTGGGTGTGTAGCAGCAGGGGGAAAGTTTGTTGTAACTATGTGAGTGGTGATTGGGCTCAGTAGAAAGTTTGGGGTGTTTTTGTGTAGCAGTTCGGGCAGTGAGGCAGTGGTTGGGGGAAGGGAGGAAGTTGGGTTTCTCAGGTTTTGGGGTGGTGTTTGGGGAATCCTATCTGCAAATGGTTTGTTTATTGTAAGGTGCTCAGAGCTTTTTGGATGGAGTGGGGTATATAAATTAAATAAATGAATATATTAGCTTCAAGGCCAAAAGTTGTATACCTCCGTTAGCATGGCACTTATACCTATGCCTAGTTAACTCTGCTGAATAGTAGGGTTTATTAACTTAGTTTATAATTCTTTGCTCATGCTCTGTGCAGGGGTGTAAATATTTTTTAAATATTAGGTATTTCAATTCTTCTAATTATATCGGTTAACCATTTAACTGGTTGGGTCAGGGCTGGAGTTGTGGGGCAGTGACTGCGTGGGGCCAGGGCCTGGGGCAGAGCTGTGATCCGCTCCCTGCATGTCCCTGCCCATGGAACTGGCACCCGTTGCAGAGATGTGTGGAGAGTGGATCATGGCTCTTCCCTGGGCCCCAGCCCTGTGCTGTCACTGCCCCAAGATCCCGGCCCTGCCCGCACCCCTGGATACCATTCCCTGCCCACCTACGGCCCCATCCCATTCACCATGCCAAACATATCCGACTCATGGAGGTCCCAGGTCAGTCTCGATGGAGGTTCCACCTGCCCGTCCGCTCCATCTGGTGGCCTTGGCAGTGGGTGTGAGGTGGATGGCCCCGGGGCCAGATAGGATCAGTTGCCACTTCCCACCCCAGCCCCCCAACAGCTCACTGAAACTCTATATGTGGCCCTGCAGCCCAAATACTTGCCTACCCCTCATGTAGTGACTATCAAGGTGAAAGAAGTGTATTATAAATATTCGGAGAGATTCTTGCAGTGATCTGGCTGGACAATGCAAAACTGTTGTCTATAAAATAGTAGCTTGTCCAGTGCCATATTAGTACATTTTCAGTAGAGTAAGGGTTGATACACTGTTCATTTTGATTATAGATATGATATACAGCAGCCTTATTTAATCAGAATACTTTTATATCTTACTATTTGATTATACTTTCATGTAAATTCTTAAATTAAAGCATTGATTTAGTGATGCCAAGCAGTTAACACATTTTATGGTATTTTTACTAGCTACACCCATTTGGAAAGAACTTCAACTTTTGTGCAACATTTCTCACTTTAACATTTGGATGATACTGTTGGTGCATGGTGTATCTGGTCTTTGGATAAGGCGAGACAAGATGCTGTAGAATTTCAGAAGAGAAGTAACTTGGAATTTTTTAAATGCGACAGTCAGTACTTGGGTGGTATCCTGGGTGGTGACTTGTCAGACTGATGTAGGAAGGGATTTCATTTCCAAAGTTTGGCCTGTAGCAGGCAGTGGGAAAAGAGAAGGAATTTCCTATATAGGTGGACAGAGTGGTTAGTGGCAAAAGTTAGGACATGAGAGACTTGGTCTGAAGATAAAAGCAAGGGCATTGTATTGTATGACTCTCAAATGCGAAAGAGTTTAAATCTAATATAGAAGCGCTATGCTAGCTTCTGGCCCCCTACACAGCTTTGGGAGACTCAAAGCACTAGGAGGAAGCCAGAGGCAGGTTGGAGACAAGCTGTCTGCTATGGGGATGGAGGAAAGTGGAGGAGCAGTTCCCTATCAGCCCTGGCTGGAAAACTCATAACTGAGTTAACTTTGTTGTTCTCCAGCCAGAGGGCTGGGATATTTGTACACTCCCTATCTCGCCAGGTTTTCTAGTACTGCATATTTCTCTGAAATAGAACTGTCCATACCCAGTTTCCTATTATAGTTTGTGTACATTTAACTCCTCTTTTTTTTTTTTTTTTACTTTGACGGTGTGGTGCTTTTGTTTTGTTTTTTTGTTTTGGCCTCTTTGCAGTAGCCCAGTTTGATTTTTTTCCATGTTGTGTTAACTGTGTCCATTTTCAGTTTCACTACACTGACTTAATGATTGCATTAATGACTGTGTAATGTAGTGCTTGCTGCAGTACGCTAGTTTAATTGAAGTCTGTGTCTGTGCTTGGGGTGCAGCAGGGAAAAGGCAGTCTGTTATAAAGCTTAGTGTTACACGAACCAGAGATTCTCATGTGTTAAAAGAGAAATATTTACATAGTGTAGCTCACATCATTTTATTCTGTTTTATTTCATTGCTTATATTGTTTATTTTAATTTATTTTGTTTTTATTTTAAATTAATATTATTTTATTTTATATTGTTGTAGTACAAAACCAGTCATATTTAGAGCCTGACTGTGTTGGACTCTGAACATGTTTCATAGTCGAGTCCTTGATTTGCATGGACTAATGTAGTTTATTAAAGATTTGGAACATACAGTAGAATAATAATGTTTAGCAATACACTTTTTTCCCCTATAACTGATTCCTCCAAACCCTTCTTAAGATACCCAGACATTTTTTCCTTCCTCTTGAATCTTGATATTTAAAAAGGGCTTTATATTGTTCTTTTTGGACCCAGACAGTGCTGGAAGGGTTTGTAGTAACTTAATCCTTCTCTACTTCCTCAGTGGGTTTTTTTCTGTAGAATGCCTCACCTTTTGTTGGCCTAGGGGATTATCTCCCCCTCTTTCTTTTTCCACAAAATAATACCATTTTATACAATCACTCTCTGTCCCAGATAATTTAGCTTAGATTTTAAATAGAACACTTTTTCCTTAAGGCATTTATAATCCCTGTACTCCTGCCAGCTGGTATGGAGGGCAAGTGACTGTCTCTAGGACACTTGTCAGTGTCACTATAAATCAGCCAGCGGGTGGAGTTCAGGCACCAAGACAATTGTGATTTCCATGCCTCCAGGAGGTCACTTCTTCAGTATATGTGAGGATCAATAGAACCAATGACAATTCCAAAACCTGAGCAGCTAAAAATAAGAACCCATTGTGGAATGAAGCTGTCAGACCAGCCTTAGGACAAAGTTACTTCTTAAACTCTTGAATTTTAGAACAAGTGTCATTCTAGTATATCAAGCAGCTTTCCAAGGTGCAAAAGTCTTTTTGGCTTTTTGAAAATTTAATGAAAGAGCCTATCACTTGTCCAGATCTTTGAATAGGTCAGTGACTGAACCAGAAATAGAACCCAGTTTTCCAGACCTCTGCTTAACTGGCTGAGTCACGCCTGTCGAAATTTAGTTTATCAGCATCCTGCAGCATTTGAGGTGAGAATATCTAGGGCAGTGATTCTTAACCAGGGTGCCACAGAATGCTCAGTTGCCTGGAGATCCTTTTGGGGTGCCTCACAGTGCCATGCAGTGTTAGCACTGTTAGCTGTACAGACATGATTCACAAGATAAACCCAGAGGGCATGTCCAGACAAGCGTGCACGTGTGTTTCCCTGGGATCGAATAACAGCAGCACACAGTTGTACTGCTGCTGTTTGTCCCTGGGGAATGCCTCTGTGCATGTGCTCTGGTGTGCAGCAGATTGCCCCAGGTGGGGTAGGGAAGGCTGGGGCCAGCACCTGGGGTGGCCCCAGCAGCCTTACTTGGACATTCTGCGGCTGCAGCAGTGACAATTTGGACGTACAGAGCCTGGCCATCAGCCAGAGTGCATCTCTGGCCTGCCAGGCTCCAGTTTTGGGTAGCACATGCTGCAGACATGTGCGCCACCTTGTTGGGTTTTTTTTTTTTAAGACTTTTTTTTTTTAGATACTGGAACTTCTCAGTATCTAATTTTGGCTCTGCACTGCAAATATGCAACGTGGAGAACCTTTTCACATGCACCACATGTGTTTTGCTGCAAAATGCACTTGCGTGCTCATCGGGGTGTGCCCAGAGATTTCAAATAGGAGTCCATGGTGTTAAAAGCATTATAACTTGTTGTGGTCTTTGAGTTCTTTGCAACAGGACATTGCTTTTGTATTTTTCTGAGGTAAAAAATCAAATGAAAACTAAGAGCTGACAATTTCCAAGTGCTGACTTGAGTCTAAGAAATTTGAGAACCACTGATCTAGGGTGATGTGTATAGCACACACTGTGTGCAAAGAGTTCTTTTTACTGCACGCTCATCTATTCGTTATGTATAACTATTCCCTTGATCTAGTATGCATTTCCGCATGTACTTGAGTGAAATGCACAGTGATTAGGAGTAAGATAGGGAAATAAGGCCTTAATTTAGAATTTAAAATCTTTAGATACTTTGTCTTTAAAAAAACCAAAAAAAATAGTATCTTTGTCTTAAAAGAATTTTGATTATTCACGTCCGGATGATGTTGGTGTTCACTCAATTATTTTAATGTATTGTAGGATTATAGTCTTACCCTTTTAATAGTCTTAACTGTCTTAACCCTGTTACCCTGAAGCTTGTGAGACATTACTAACGGATAAAGGATTTCCCATCTTACTCTATTCACCACGTGAGCTGTTACCATTGACAGATGATTTCTGGGCACTGAGTCGAGAAGGACACAGATGTCAAAGCCATGGATTTGTGAGCTGGTTGCTGAATGTGTGCTGCTGTCCAATCAGCATTTTGTTAATTTCACCAATGAGAAGGAATAATTATTTGATTATAGCTTTAATCAGAAGAAAATTAAATGATAAACCTGTTAGGATTAGACAAGGAAAGATTATGAGTGGTTCAGGCAGAGTTACAGGGAAGGGAGCTTAATTTTTGAGCAACAGGAATGGTGAGTGAAACATCATTATCTTTAGAATAGTTTTAATCAAGAATATTTACAAGACACTATTCCTTAAAGCATGTGAAAAATGGGGTGAAAGTAGAAGCCTGAGCTCATGGGAGCTTTTGGCATGTCAACTTTATAGCTTGATCATTGTTTATACTTCTAGTAACATGTCATAATTTTATATAGAACTTGAATAATTTGGTGATGAACATGGTACATATCCCTAGGTGATACTGATTCTGTTATCATTACAGATAATTTAGAAGTTAAACATCTAGAGCAAATTAAATTCTTACATTTAAAAAGTATAGCAATTCTATGAAATAAAGTTAAATCTCTCTTGCCAAATACAAGTAAGGGCAATTTAATGGTAACCAAACAGTTCCCTGCTATTTGTGTGGGGGGGAAAGGTAGGAGAGAGGGAATCCTTGATTTTCTTTTTCCTTGCAACATTATTTTAAAAATTACTTAATTGAAGGGATTCTGCAGAACTTTTAAGGTTTTCAGGAATATTACAGGAAGGTTAAAAGAAGTCCATTAGAATTAAGGCAGTGTATGTGTATAGTCCTTTGTCCATGTCCCCTGGTTGTGGAATTCATTGTTTCTTGCCTAAGTCTCTGTATAGTGATTTTTCATTCATTTTTGCTTCAGACCAAATGGGCAAATTTAATTTTCATCTTTAGTGCATTTTTACACATGCTTTGGGATATGACTCCAGGCACTTTAATTAGCGAGCTGCACTAATTAAAGGTGCCTGCGCATCACATATATCAGCGTCTTCACACTAAAAAAAAATGGCAGTGGAGCGCTTTGAACTAAAGTTCATTGAATGTGCTTTATTTCAAAGCGCCCTGCCGCCATTTTTTCAGCACGGAGATACATGGGGACACTGATACACATGACGCGGAAGGCTGCCGGAGCCAGTCAGTTTCTGTGCTTCAGCAGACTCAAGTTAATCGGATCTGCTCTGATGTGCTCGATTTCCAGCACTTGGGAGCAGGCTTCATGCATGTGTGTAGGAGCCCTTAGTGTTGACCTTCCAGTTGCTCTTTAGAGCTCATTCTCATCGATTTTATAATAATTTTTGCAACTGACTTAGAAGTTTGGCACTCGGAGGAAGTGATTTACTAGCAGGTGGTTATCCAAACCATACATAACAAACCATGTACTTTTTGCCACAGCAGCCCAGAACTATGGACCCATCCAAGCTAGGGATGTTACAAAGTAGTAAACTGTTTTTACATTGATTTTTCTGTTTGTTTATTTTTTCCCTCTTGCAGCCTCAGTGCCACTTGTTTGCTCTCATGTCTTTTTTCTAGTGTTGAGGTATAGAATCTGTTTCTTCTATCCTCTTTTCCCTGCATTTACCCAATATAGCTGCATATATGCATATCATCATCCCAACTTTCCCTTCCTCTGCTGGCCCTAATAAAAAATTCCTAAAGCTGCTTTGGAACTCTTTCTACAGGCTATGTTAGGCACTCCATGGAGAATTCAGGATGTACTTGCCTTTGTCATTTATTTCGTAGTCTGCATCCAGATTAGGGTGCCCCCTATGCTGCAGGAAAACATGTAGAATTCCTTCGTGGCAGAATCTAATGAAATGTAGGTGCTAAACTTAGCTGACCCAGAGCAGCAATTAGGAAATTTTGAGAAGTGAACGTCTCTTGTTACTAGTCACAGAAATTTCTCAGACTGTCATAACACTAGATGCTGATTTTGTGTGACACTTTTCAAGCGTGCCAAAATTAAATAATGTGCTTCAAACAATCCATGTTGAGCTGCTGTCCTTTTAGCATGCTCTCTTTTTTTTTTCTTTTCTTTTGATTTTTTGTTTGTTTGTTTTTTGGTAATCAAAATCTGCTCTGGGAAAATTTTTCTTGCTTTGCCTTGTGTTCCTCATTTGGGATGAGATTTATTCACTAAGGTGTTGGAATACATAATACATAGCTTTTTATAAGTCTTGTTAAAATAAGACCATTTAAAACATTGTCCAGAAAGCTACTGTGTCTATGTTATACAGACTATGTTATGTTTGGTTGTCTGTATAGATTTATCTTCCCAAATTCAAGATTGTTTTTTTTTTAAACTGTCTTGAAAGGGAGTTGTTTCTTTACAAGAAGCATCTGCTGCCAGTTCATACGAGTGTCATTTCCTGTTCTTTACTTAAGATATATCTAATACTTTACTATTTTCTCTTTTCAGAGTATTGAAAGGAAAAATGCGGTGTATTGTCAATCAGTGTGCCAAAGATTCTGTGATGTTTATTTTTATGAAGTGGCACTTTTAACAAAAATTTGGAGGCAGAATCAATTTTACAGATTATCAGCTCTTAGCGAAGAAAAGAGAAATAACTCTCTAGATTTTCATCACCTTCAGTCTTTTATAAATAGGGACCTATCAAAATTGAGGAGGCAGGCGGCTGATTTCACAGGCCTATCACAGGGCTGGCCACCATTTTTGCAGAGTTATTGCTGCAGGGGGCCCCCCATGCCTCTGGCCAAGGGGGTCTGGTGGCCTGGCTCCCTTGCCACTGGTTAGCCAAGAGGGCTGTCCATCATGTGGCCCTGCCCTTTGCTGCTGATTGGCAGAGAGCTGGGGCTACACAACAGGCAGCCCTCTCAGCCAGTCAGAAGCGAGGGATGGGGGGGTGGCTGGTCTGCATAGCCAAGCTGTAGTGGCCATGAGGACCGCTGGCTCCCACTGGGGAGCCAGCATTTTATTTTATTAAGCTTTTTTGCAGATTTCACAGACAATATTTGATTTTGCAATTTCCACAAAATCGTGAATTGAGTAGGTGCCTATCTAGATATTGCAGTGCTCTATAAAGTGCAGTATACTTGTTACTTAAAATCTGCATTAAAGTATCTGCATTTTTTTGCTCATTTGAATCCTCCTGTGAAACCTCAAAACCTAAAAAACGAGGTAAGGAACTTCTCCGTGGAGAGAGTTGTAAACATCTCTTCCAGTAAACGTGTAAGTTTTTGGAGCACTGCTTCTTGAACTATGTGAGGACTTAAACTGATGTACAGTCCTCCTTTAGCTTGCACACAGCCAGCTCCAGTATTATTGTTTTTCCCTACTTTTCTAGTAGCTGAATGAAATTTGACAAGAGACTAGAGAGGCCTAGGCAGCTGTTAAACAGGCTAATGCAGTGAGAGCCAACCTGTTTGTCAGGCATGTTGAAAATTAGCCCCAGACTCTCCCCAAGTGCCACTCGGATCCCCCTTCCCCTGCCTCATTTGCTGTGCTGTTTGTGCCCTGTGCCTGCTGTCTGATCTCCTGTCCAGTCTGGTTCTCTGCTCTGTGTCCTATCTGCTGCTGTGATGCCTGTCCTCTCCCTGATTTGCTATGTGCCACGCACAGAGGCTGCCTGTGTCATTTAAGGCACACATACCACAAGCTGGCCACTCCCACACTGATGCTTCCCATTTTTGTCTGGGAAAGTTGTAAGCAGAGACGTGTCCACAAGCTGTTACTGGAAAAGGAGGGAATCACTAATGGAAGCTGGCGGGTTCTAGAGCTGTGCCCAACAGTGGACCATTGAACAAGAAGTAATGAAGTATGTGTAAGGCGGAGGCCCAGCAAACAATGGCACTCTTGAGGGATGAAAGGGAGATCCTTCTTTTCTCCAGTAGCTAAAAGGATTTTATAAAAATATATCATTAGGCATCTACCAGGCAGAAACTAAGGCGGAAGATAAATACGGGACCCATAATAAGAATCTTGGCATTCTGACTTCTGTGGGAAGGTCTTTTTGCAAGTATTTTGCACTTTGATTTTGCTGAAAAGTGTTCTTGACACTTGTGCACATTTGAGGGTTTAGGTTTTTCCAGTTGTTGGGGTTTTTTGACTGGCCTCTGGCTAATAGCATTCAAGTGAATTTTCAGGCTTTGATATACTCGCTTGTGGGCATTTCTAGTATAGAACCAAAGTAAATATAATGGCCCAAGTAATTTTCTACAGATCATAAGTTTCTATACCATATTCTAAACATTGGATTCAAAACTAGTAGTATCTTTTCCTAAAAGGGATTGAGGCACATCATTCATGTAGCATGGGAAAAAAAGCTTTGCTACCACAACCTCATATCTATGTGAATAAATATGGCTACAGTATGCAAGGCAGGGGGACCTTGTGTAAGTACTAAATTAAGTTTCTTTTATTTTTTTTATTCTTAAAATGACTAACAGTTTAACATATCTTCAAATGCTTTGGTTTTATTTTATGTCCAAAACAAAACTTTACTAATCTCTTTCTGTTTCAGTCTACCCGGATGTCTGCACAATTAGTCTAGTGGCTCTGAGTGATATGAAGAAGCATACAGATAAACTAACTTTTTGGGATAATGTATACGGCTTCAACATGTCCTGCATGAAGAAGGCTGTCCTTCCAGAAGCTGTCGTGGAGATCTTAGATCCAGACACGCTTATATCTGAGGCCAGTGTCATTAAGGTACTTTACCAAACACTTCATTTAAAATTGTTGTTTATTGTTATTCAGAGATGTATCACTAAAATCTTATTTTCTTTCATAGTCTCCACTGTAACTGGATTTAATGTGGAAAAACAGTTTAACTTACAGAAATGTTGTAGCAGAAAAGAAACTCAATAAAGGTCCACAGCATTGACTTCAGAATATGCACCTTGCATTTGCTACTTTGTTTAGTAACTTTTTAGATCCAGTTATTTAAATAAGATTTTGCTGTCAATTTGTTTCCTCAAGCAAGCCCATCTTCCTACTCCGTTTTATTTTCTGCCCTCAGACATAGATTCTGTGCAAAAATAAATAACTATAGCTATGACTTGATAAATTGGACTAGTCTGCTTACATCTTTTTTTTTTCCACATGAGTCAGACTGTTATCTTCTCATAGTAACTGTTGACATGAGTGAGTTCAAAGTAAATGGCTTTCCATGTAAATGGGTAATCATTCTTATGTCATACTGATCCATCCAAACAACACATGTTAGTAGCTTAGGTTAAATTCTAAAGCATGAACTTGTGTGAATTTTGAAGTGTGGTGATTTGCCTAAATTATTTCCCAAAACCTCCCCTAACTTTTGTTTGTGTGCCTTGTCAAATACAAGAACAGCTAGCCTATAAAATCTTTCCTGGAGATTGAAATGAAATACAGCTGAGAAACTTTTGGCATGATTATTAGTGCTGGGCTTTCTGAGTTGCAATCTGCTCATGAGTTAGGAACAACTTCAAGACTTGCTGGAAACTGAGGAGCTTTAAGTATCCACAGATGCCAAAAATACCTTGTACAAGCCTGTTTTGTGCATGTTTGTACCCCAACAATGTGCTGATTTTTTTTCGGTATACTGTTATTTATTAACTCTCTCTAACTCTTACATTAAACGATTGCAAGATCTGAGCATTCAGAGGCAGGAAATGGTGAAATTAAGGTTGCTCAGGCAACTCTAATTTGGCCTCCTTGTTACAGGTATGTGATTAGCCACATCTGTTGATGACATCTGCAACCTGAGAATAGAGCATGCTCAGTCCTGAAAAAAAATACTGCCTGTGCAGTTCATTCAGCACTCTGAATTGTGAGGGCATGCAGTACCATTGTGCTTCTGCAGCTTGGCATCTAGATTCTCCAGCTAGCCTCTACTAGCGTGTATAAAGCGGAATTATTCAAAAGGTCATTACTTGGTCAAATTTGGTTGAGTGTTTATGGGGTTAGTAAGAGAAACATTCTATTCTGGTACCAAACTTCAAACCCTGCTCCACACAGTAGAAGCCCTTGAGGTTTTCAGTGCAATGGTTGTAAGAACTGAAGGTGCGTTTTTTAACAATATTCTCAGAAACGACAGAGCCATTGCAGCTTAAATTTACGGTTTGTTTTTAAAGGACATCTGATTTGGAAACTTTCAGCCTGAGAAGTTTGTTTGGTAGAGTTTTGAACAATTGAAAACCAGGCCTTTTAATAGGAAGTGTCAGGTAGTGTTACATGAAGGTGTGCACATCTTTGTCACTTAAACAAAAGCTGACATTTTGCCACAAAAATACTTCATTGATTGTATCAACTAATGCAGTTAGTAATGCCCCTTCTAAATATTTGTAAGGGTAATCTTTGTCTAAGCTATATTTTGAGAAAAATATTAAAAATATCCCTGTCATTAAGCAACACTTGTGACTTTTGTATCATCTATAAACTAGAATGTTTTAATAGAAGCGTGTTTTTAAGATAACTAAGTTTTGAGTTTTTTTACTCATATCCCTGCACAAGCTGTTGTAGAATTAATGAGTTGAGCAAGGATGACATTATAGGTAAACAGTTTTAATCAATACCTGTTCCACATAACAAATGACTTCAGAATATTGGGAAAGAATAAAACTGTTCCTATTCATCATACGCTGAGTTCAGGAGATGGTTTGGTACACTATCTTAAATTACCTGTTCATTAATTTGAGGAAATACATTAGAATTGTTAAGGAAAAGTCTCTAAAAAAGGTGGTGCAGCGCCAGTACTTATATACGACTGTTAAATAATGCTAAATTGGAGAAGAGGAAGAATTAGAAGTATAGTCTTTAACAAAAAAGTAAATAAAAATCTTCTCAGCCAGATGTCCTTTTGTCTCTAGTTATTGTTTTAATACTTCATACCTCACCAAATGACAAATTTATGTAGTAAGCATACAGGGCTAAACTGCATACATTTTTATTCTGTCTTGGAAGTGCTTCCTGAGAAACTGTGACAGGACAAAACAGTTGAGTTGTCTTACCACTATCAACCCCTTTAGTTTACAAAGATATACCAATATGCAAGAGAGCTGTAATTCATTCTCCCATTTGACTTTAACAGTACAGGCAACCCCCGCTTAATGCTGTTTCGCTTAGCTCTGTTTCGCTATAGCGCTCATTTTAAATTGATACCTGATTTCACTTAGCACTCAGCGAGTTTCTTTATAACACTCGCAGTCACTATCTTGGGTCATTAAAAACACTTGCAGTCACCATCTTGGATCATCAGATAGTTTCGGTTTCACTTAACATTCAGTTTTTCAGGAACCAGTTAAGAGCGCGAAGTGGGGGTTGCTTGTATTCCTCAACAGTCACCCAGAAGGCCCTTATTTTTAAAGCTTGATGAGTAATCATCTCTGTGCCTAACCATTCCTTTCCATTGAAGATGCCAGTTAATGCCTCTTAAGATTTGCAGCGCATACAGTCAGCAGTCCTCTAGGAACTGGTTGAAGCTTTGGCTCCTAATTTTACTTACCAGTGTTAGAGGCACCCAATTTTTAGTTTGCTATCAATATGAAGTATAAAAGGTGCCCAGTGTCTTTTATTTGTGGTGTGTTCATATTTGGGGTAAGTGGTTATAGACTTCTTTGATTCATAACAAATAACATAATAAAACAGTTTTTAGCCTTTCTTAAATTCAAATATGTAGGATTGTTTTCTCTACTGTTTTAAGGACCTGAATTAATACCATACTGCATTACTTCTAGTTTTTAGAAAAACAAAACCAGTAATATTAAGTTCCCCAGAGCATGTTTATTACAATGAAGCTCTATGTTGCCAGAATTGATTTTTATCCTTTTTTTTGTTAGCATATAGATTGTCACACAGCATCCATTCAAGATCTGGAATTTTCATCAGATTTTACCCTGATAATTACGAAGGATACTCTGTGTACGGTAAGACAATTTATCCTTTCTGCATTCAGGTAACATTTGCCTTTGATTGGCAGGCCATACATTAATTAAAGGACTGATGATAAATGAAGGTAACTGTTGCCTTGGCCAGTTCATGTTTGCATTTACTGAGTTGTAAAATGGGCCCTTTTTAAATGACTTATCTGATAATCTAATAAGAGTCTGGTTCAGCAAAGAGAAAAAAATACCAGATACGATCATTTCTGTTTTTTCTGTCACATCAACCCCTGATTCGCATTCCAACCTTGAGAGAATTTTCAGTACCTGCCCACCAAAATAGGTGAGTGAAGGGGAATGGTAGAATGGAATAACAGGAAGTGTTTTGGCATAGCTGAGCTATATATTGTAGCTTTTATGTTTGATAAAACAGCATTACCCTTTATAGTAACAGTCTCAAGTACATGTAGCAGTTACTTCCCAGTTTTAGACACTAATGATGCCTTATAGATGCCACTATGCATGTCATATAGTCCAGAAGCACATTATAGAAGTGACCTGACACAACTGATTTATCCCTGCGATCTGAGACTGGCACCAAATCTAGACTTTTACACTATTAGATAGGCAGCCAGTTTTCAGAACAGTATCTCTAATAAGTCTGGAAGCATGCACAGCTTTTGAGGTTAATCTTACATGAAACATTCCCTTATTCAACTAATATTACTGATAATAGTCGAAACTTAAAATTATAGCAATTTTTGGTAGTTCTGGATTGAAAGCAGTACAGAAGGATATATTTAGTTTGGAGGAAGTATCAGGGATCTGTCTAGGTCTGGTATTATCCAACACCATTAACTTTTTGGATGATGGGATTTCATAGATTTCATAGACATTAGGGCTGGAAGGGACCTCGGAAGATCATCGAGTCCAGCCCCCTGCCCAAAGGGCAGGAAGTCAGCTGGGGTCATAGGATCCCAGCAAGATAAGCGTCCAGTTTGCTCTTGAAGGTGTTCAATGTAGGCGCTTGAACCACCTCCGGTGGCAGGCTGTTCCAGACCTTGGGGGCTCGGACAGTAAAGAAATTCTTCCTTATGTCCAGCCTGAAATGGTCTTGCAGTAGTTTATGACCATTCGACCTAGTCATCATGCCTTGGGGTGCTCTGGTGAACAAACGTTCCCCCAGATACTGGTGGTCACCCCTGATAAACTTATCGGTGGCCATCAGATCACCCCTGAGCCTGCGCTTTTTCAGGCTACAGAGCCCCAGGGCTCTCAGCCTGTCATCGTAGGGTCTGCTTCCCTGACCTCTGATCATGCGCGTGGCTCTTCTCTGGACTCTCTCAAGCTTCTCCACATCCTTTTTGAATTGTGGAGCCCAAAACTGGACGCAGTACTCCAGCTGCGGCCTCACTGAGGCCGAGTACAGGGGGAGAATGACGTCCCGGGATTTGCTTGAGAAGCATCTATGGATGCAAGCCAGCGTTTTGGTCGCTTTACCAGCTGCAGCATTGATTTACTAGCTGCAGGATTGATTGCACGCTTAGCAACTTTGTGGAGGTTTCAAGTTGGGTGGAGTTTCAGACACTCCGAAGATAGGGCTAGGATCCATAAATGTCTGGAAAAATGGTCTGCAGTCAAACAGATGAGATTCAAGTGCAAAGTCATGCACTTGTGATGGAATAATGGCATGCACAAATACAGACTGGGGAATGATTACAAATTAGGCTGCCATATTGCAGAGAAGGACCTGGGGGTGACAGTAGATCATAAATTGAATGAGGCAACAGCATGCTGTTGTTCCAGAATAAACCAACAGCATAGACTGGGTTGTATCTACAGGAGTGTCGCTAGCAAATCAGGGGAACTGATGGTTCTCCTCTTCAACACTGGTGAGGCTCCACCTGGAGTACTGTGCCCAGTTTTGGGCCCCACACCAAGAAGGATGTGGACAGGACTGGATTCTTTCCAATCCATCGGGGAACAACAGAAATGTTGCTCCCCGATGGCTTGAGAAGCAAGACTTAGGAGGAAAGGCCAAAAGAACTAGGTTTGTTTAGTCTGAAGAAGAAAATATTGAGGGAGGGGGCGGGTTGATAAAAGTGTTCAAATACCTGAAGGGCAATTTCTAGAAAGGGTGGATATGGACTTTTCTTTATGGCCATAGAGGACTAGAATAGGAGCTGTGGTCTGAAGGTGCAGCAGAGGAAATTTAGGTTAGAGATGAGGACTTCTTTCATCCTTAGAAGTTTTCAAGAGCAGGTTGGATAGATACTTGAACAGGGGACTGGGCTCGATGACCTTGTGAGGTCTCTTCCATCCTTACTTTCCTGTGCTTATTTAATTTGCCTATGGAACAGATTTCTTTTCATATGGAAAGTTTGTTAAAACTGATATGGAAGAGATTAAATTAATTTCATTAACACTGGTATAAATAATTATTAAACTTTACCTATACTTTTGCATGCATTAGGCAATTTCACCCCATACTTTGTGTGTAGATGATAAATTCGTAAACCATGGTATGTGATATTTGAGAAGCTTTTGATATTTATTGAATTTAAAAATGCTTTTTGTAATTAAAGTTGAAGTAAGGACAGTACACCCAAAGGGTTTTTTCCCTGTACCTCGCTATCTGTTGTTCATGATTTGAAGATTAAGAGAGAAATCGATTCTAAATCAATAGAAAGTATCCTTTTCATTCCCTAATCCCAACACTCAAAATTCTATAACTTCCCTGTTCAGACAATAATTTTTATTGCCTTTTGGATTTTAAATCAAAGAACTTGTATAGATCTGTTGTTTGTTTGGTTTAACAAACCTCAGAAACCAAGACAATCCATTTTAGTCCAAAATGTACCTGAAACTTGTGGGGTTTTGTTTTTTCAAACTAATAATAATAATACCAGGTTTACCCAAATACAACACACAGTTTTTCCCCCAGTCAGCACAGAGGCAAAAAGTCCCTTAGTCTTACATTCACATACAAAGAAACCTCATTAGGTACGTTCTCTACCATAAAACTGCTGCCAAAAGCAGTATGTGCTCAGTAATAGAAACCAACTATGAAGTTGATCAAATGCAGCCAACACTGAGCATGACTATAAAACACATGGTCCACATTGGGCAAACCTACTACAAGGATACGTTAGTGCAACCTATCTGAATAACATATATGGTAATGCCCATTGCACTCAGTCGCCTTCTGCGCCGGCTCTTTTTCAAGTCATTGTGAGCCACTGCATTGCACAAATTTAGACTTCTGCTTCACTTCACAGGTGAGCTGTACCTTTCTTTCCCATTTCCAGTAATTATTGTTTCTTCACCAGCCTTAAATGTCTGGCAGACATCACTAAATGGGGCCCAAAACACTTCTCCCAGAATCCCTCTGTCTCTGCCTCTCCCAGCCTGTCACGTATGCTTAGTGTGACCCCATGCTTAGTGTGGCCCCACCCTCCATGAAGTGAAGCCAGACCCCATTGCCTTACACCTCATCTGCATATAAATTTTTGCAGGATCCCAGGACTCATTTCCAGTCATGAGTGGGCAGCTAATTAGTATGTGCATCCTTTGGTGGGGGTGCACATCTGGGGTACACACGTACTAAGCAATGCTGAGCTGTGGGGTCACCATGGCTTGAAATGCTGTTAACTCTGCTGGGGCCCAGCCCAGTGAGCTATGTGGTAAATCATGAGCCTTTTGGCTTTGGACTAATACCATGCATAGTTTGTATGGTATATAATTAGGTACCAAAGCATTGCTTAAAAGTGTGTTTATGGAGTACCTGTGCTAAAAATTGCAGCAGTTTCAAAAGTAAAATGCATCAGTTCTGGGTGAACTAAGTTTATGGGTACTATATGCAAATTAATACAGCTGTGTTTATTTCAAGATCATTGTATTCAAATTTGCTCCTCACTCCATGTGCTCAGGAGAGCAGGGTCTGACAATAAGAGGTGGGGGAAGGATTGCAGAGGAAAAAGGGCGGGGGGGATGCAGAAGGTAAGGGGGCTACCTAACGCCCAGATTTATTTTCCCTGCTGTAGCTGTGGGAGGGAGACAAATTCAAGGCAAACCTTGAATAATTAGATTCTGTACCTGAAAAATTATAACAGCTTTATCAGTTTTCTATATATAGAGTCTAATTCTTGGTAGGTTGTCTTATTTTTTTTATTAAGTATGGTAATAATTTTAAGCTCCCAGTGGTATCTATGGTGAGCCTGAAGTCAAGTTGACAGGAGCATCTCAGTGCTGATCATGAACAACTGATGCCTCCCGAGCCTGGGGGGTCACCATTTGTAGGCGGCAGCGTTGGTGGTGAGTGGGGATTGCCCGCAAACACCAGCGGGAGGTGGGTGGTGGCGAGCAGCGACCGCCCGCAGAAGCCAACAGCCGTGAGCGGCCACAATCTCAGGGAGGGCATGTGCCACCCCACCCCACCCCCCCACTCTCCCCCATGAGTTGCCTGTGGTAATGATATGCCAGTTTCTTCTTTTTTTTTCTCTTTCTGCCTTACTGTAGAAGGAATGAACCGTTATGGAGTTTTGTTGCATTTTTATTGCTCTTAATTTTTTCAAGGAATCTTATTAGAATGCAATTATAAAAAGATGGGGAAGTCCTTTAAGTATCTATTTAATAATGAGACTGATAAAGGCAAACAAACCAGCCATTTTTTCAGGCGGTTAAGCCACTTAAGAAACAACCACATTTTGAATAGCTTGAAAAGGTGTCTGAGCAATGAGAAATGAATGGCAAAAGACCAGGTATGAACGGTGTTCCATCTGATCATTTATGAATTGGAGGAGATGGGTTAAGTCAGACATGGCAAGCTGACTTTGCTTAAAAATTAAAAAAAAATAAAGGAGGGGGGGTAATCCTGAGAAAAGGATGCAAACCAATATATCCAGAAAAGTGGGTCCATTGTGGATCAGATGCTTTCAGTTCAATTCATCAGGTATTCAAGGAAAGGAAAGTGTTTGTTTGATTAAAATATAGTGTTTACACTTCTTTAAAGATCTAATCAGAGAGATTCTCTGGGCTGCACTGAAAACATTTAGTGTTCTTGATGAATTTAAATTTATTTGCATGGTACAACTGTGTTTGCAATTTAGGAAACAGAGCATGACTAGAAAGAAAAATCTTTGCTGTGACATCAGCATGGAATGAATGTGGGGAGATTACATTATTCCCATTTTTCTTTAATTTGGCTGTAGAAAAATTGGTACTGCCAATTAGCAACCACCCTAATTGGGACCAAGTGCAAAGATAGGCTGTCTAATGGGAATGAGGGAATGGAAATTAATGACATCCAAGAAAGCAGGAGAATGCTAAGCCTAATGCCCTGGAGTTCAGGGACTGAATAATCTCTGTCCTAGATATCTGAAAGTTGACACATGCAATCAAAGGTCTGATGACATATTCATTAAGCAATCCTTGTTAAGTTGGGGCTTGGTATCATGTAAATAGAGAATAGCAAATACAGTGAACCCCTTTTTTTCTAAGGAGGGGCAAGGGAGGGAGTGATCAGAGCAAGTAGAGGCTCATTAGTCTGACCTTAATAGCATGCAAGGCTTTTTAACATCTTTTTTTTTTTTAAGGAAACAACAATTACAGAGACATAAATAGAAAATGGTTTAGTAGGCGACATTGGTTCATTAAAGGTAGATGTAATCAGACTAATTATATCTTTAAGAAAATTTCTAGACAAATGCAAACACAGTAGATTGACAGTCCTGGGTCCTTTGTGGTACAGTGCCACAAGGGATTCATAAAAGTAGAAGGGGGCTTACTTGCCTCAAGACCTGGTAGTTAAGGTGCTAGTTTCCTCTGAAACGTTTAGTGCTTCCTGTATGTCATCTTTTGTTTTGTTCAGATTCAGGTTTAACGGTATGCTGGTCTCACTCGGATACTGGAATGGTTAGAAAATATAATCATGCAGTGCAACCCTTAGGATGTGGTGATTTGCACTATTTTGGTTTCCAATCCATTTACGATATTAACTCTAATCCAAAACGAGGTTTTTCCCCCCCATCCACTTTGTTTGGTGGCAACCTCATCTTGGATTTGAGTACCAGCCCAGGGCAGGTAGCTGTTGTAGTCCCAGTTCTAGGCCTGGAACTGGAGCTACCACCTACCCCAGCCTGAGGTAGCTTGTGTGATGGGTAAGGGGGCACGTTGTGGGTAGGAGTGGTTGTGGGCAGACAGTGTGGGCAAAAATGGCAGGATGGTAGGGACGCAGTGGCAGGGCAGCTGCTCAGACTCTAGCTCTTGCCCTGGCTCAGTCTAGAGCTATTTTTTCTGCTGCTGCCTGGCTACGTGCTGTAAAACTCCTTGTATCGTTCAATGGACATAGGTACCAAATTTAACTGAGAGATTTTGAAACGGGGAAGCAATTTTTGCTACCCAGTTGCTGGAATCCTAGTTTTTCAATCTACTCTGCATCTTTAATTTCAACTTCTTGTGTTAGGAACTTAGCATCTTAAAGCAAGTGTTGAGAACATCACATAATGCAGTCTGGAGTGGCAAAATGACCACGAGTATAAACAGTAATATGAAGTGATGAAAGCTTGTTAAAATTCTATTGCTTTGTCTGTATAAGGTAAAAGAATTACGTGATTTTTTTTTTTTTTTTTTTTCTGGCAGGCAGCATAATATATATATAGGTGTGTATATATAGGTATAGCTATATCTATATAGCTTATAAAATTCAAACTTTAAAAAAAAATCAGTGGTATATTCAGCTTGTGTACCTAATTTCTCAGGTTTAAAATCTAGCCACTTTAGGAGGTTTCTTTATATATCCTTTCTTATTGCTGATGGCCATATGCTTCGAGTGTTTAAAAAAAAACGCACTTTGTTTTCAACGAATGCTGTTGCACGTTCTTTCTGTAAAGTGGAATGTTATAGTTAACTTTTTTGTTTTCTCCTGTGCTTCAGGTGTGCACATAAAAATAAAACATGCAAATCTTGGCAATTCCGCCATATACATAATCATTTCATAATAGTTTTTAAATATCGTGTAGTTAAGAAATATAATTAAGAAACTTGAAGTACAATAATTTCTGTAGCACTATAAAAATGTGAGTCTTCCTATAGCATTGGAGTGACTCATGCTGGGTAGCAACAGTATGGTTAGTTTATTTGGCTTCCTCTGGATAATTGAGGTCAGTTAATGAAAATCTCAGTCTTTCATTCATTATTTCTTTATAGAGAAAAGCAGGATATTGGTTAAAATATTATTTCTCTCAACATAGGACCATGACAAAACCCACTTACAGTAATAGTTAAAATCAGCATTTAGCTTGTATGTCTGCTTGTGAGCTTTTAACATTGTTTATGAAACTTTCCCATGATCACAGGTTTTAAAATATAAGTAGAACTCTGTCAAGTATTTTGTACTTTATCATGTAGGATTGCTGACATTTTATGACTAAAATGTCTACTCCTTTTATGATGGAGTATAGAGGTTTAGTTAGACATTGACAGTCAATCCATCATATCAGGCTGCCTAACCTTGCAGTAAATGAACAATAAAAGTCCATTATTTGTATTGAGAATTTTTGAGGTGGTGCTTGAAGAGCGCAGCCGTGTGCTTGGAAAATAGCATTTGAAGTTCTTCTTTGAATGTTTCTCACTGTAGTTTAGATGCTATTTTATATTTTACATTAAAAGCTATTTTTTGTATATGCCAAAGTTTTAACACTGAAAAAGGAAAGGAAGATATCTGCTTGTACCTATTTTTGGCTCCTTTAACAAAAAAATTACGAAGCACTTTATCTGATAAAAAATTACAGAGTACAAAACTGCTAGCCGGGAGCTCAGTGCTGGGCTGTATGTCCACATCAAACTTGCTTGATTTGAAAGTAAAAAAAGTAATTTTAAAAACTAGCCCCCTTTCAGCCTTGTGTGCTGTGCTTTAGAATGGCAAAAGTTGTGTGCACTGCCTAGTGTACCAGCACCAAAAATAAAACAAACTCAAGCCAAAGCTGCAACCAGAACTTAGGCTAGGGGTGGGCAAAATACTGCCTGTGGGCCAGATCCAGCCCACGGAAGGGCTTTGTCCGGCTCACAGTGGGTCCCTTGGTCCCATCTGGCCCTGGGGCCACCTGGCCCTAGTGCATCCTGCCGCCCCCTGGGTATGCAGTGGGGCTGGGGTGCCTCCACAGCTGGAGCTGGGTGTCTGGGTGCAGCCCTAGCCCTGCCTGCACCGCCCTGCCCTGCACAGATCTGGGAGCACCCCCCGCCCCCCCTCCCCCCCCTTCCCTCCC
>NW_005841829.1:7921785-7929796 GCF_000455745.1 Alligator sinensis
GTTGAGCAGCTCATGTACCAGTGGTGCACAGCGGCAGAAGCCACCCCCCCCAGCACCCTCCAAAATGAGCTGCGGCTCTGTCCTGTACCCATCCCGCCCCAGCTAGGCAGCTGTTGCCCCAGCCCCACTCCTCCCTCACCACAGGGGCATTGATTTGCCTCCCTCATGCCCCTTCCTCTCCCCCTTCCACCACACCAGACTTACCAGCTGGATGCAGCTATACTGAGCATTGTAAAGTCGAAACAGGGTGTCACTTTATAAACGTCGTAAGTGTCGTTCATCATAACTCGAAGTCTTAAGTCGAGGACTGCCTGTACTCCCGTGGCAGAGACTTCCAGTGGCAAAGGTCAAGGGTTAGGGGGTGGGACTTCCGGTTCCAATGGTGACCAGGGTGGCAGGGTGCCTGTCAAGGGGCAGGCCACCCTAGCAGCCCTCAACAGCTCACCAAAACTTGTTACCTACCCCTGACTTAGGCTGTCTGCACTAGGGAAGTCTTTTGTTCAAAACTGTATATCATCTACCTTTGTCAGCTGCACTGGCATAGTTAACATTAGCATTGTTATGAGTTGTACTGTGGGTCAGCCAATGTGTCAGTCGTTTTCTTTTTTTTTCCCCAGCATAGACAGACAGGCACATTGTTGAAAAATGCTGTCTGCAGATGGTCTGTACATACTGTGTTCTGGTGGTTAAATCTTTTTTTTTCTGGATTAGTATGCTGGTGTGAAAAAGTCAGAAAATATTCATAATGTGGGCCTCAAGCTGAAAAGGAGTATGGTATTAAGCATTGCTGAATGAAACCTTTGGTTTGTGACATAAGTGAAGTTTGCCTGACAATTAATTATTTGGCTTGTAAACATACAACCCCCCCCCCCCCCACAACAGAATTGTTTAAATGATGATAAATAAGATATTTCATATTGTTATATAATGCTTGTAATACACATCCTTAATGTTACTCATGTGCACCTGAGGTGGGCGTGGATACTACACCATCACTCCATTCTTCAATGTTTTATTCCTTAATCTTCATCCATTTAAAAGCTGTATGATGGTTTAAAAGGATGCGGTTTGTTCCAGGTTTCCTAATAATTAAGTTCAGTTGCAGAGAGGGTTTGGGAGGGGTGTTTTCCTGCTTAAACCAAGAAATATGCAGAGGTTAAGTGACTTTTTTTATTTTTTTGAGGGGAAAAAAAAAACTGTAAACTGTGTTTGTTGTATATGGTGCTGCATTGTCAAAACTTTGAAAATGTAAATTTTGAAATCAGCGGTCACATAGTTCCTGTATTCTTTCTGTCATCTCCTGTTATTTCCTGCTAGTGCTAGTACATTCTAGGATTAAACTCGCTCTTCTGTTAGCCTCGCTAACTTTCAAAAAGTCTGAATTCAGAGCACAAAGCAGTCACAAGACAGTGATATTGTGAGGAAATACGCGGTATGGTTTGACCTAAGTTCAACCTTGCCAAGCTAATTATTTTTGTTTGTTGGTTGTTTTTTAAAAAGGGCTTTAAAACTGCATCTTTCCTGCTAGAGAACTGAGATTTTTGTCATTGCAGACTTTAATGAGACATCTGGCTAATATCAGTTGATAGGTGCTATTAAGAAAAAAAAGTCATTAATTGCATCCTAAGTTTATCACTATTGGCTATTAGTTGTGTGTGGATTATAAAATATAATGGTGCTCTGCCCACACTAGAAATCAATTGACAAACTTTCTTTGTTTATGTGAGCTTTCCCCATGATTTGGTTAAAGATCTGGGTTCTTTCCCGAATAATATTTCTTGGGCAGAAAATAGCAGTATCTGTTCATTGCTCCCAGGAGACATTGTCAAAGAGCAAGAGATATATTTAAAAAAAAAAAAAGGCAAGTAACTGGATGAAGAAAGGAGATAAACTAGAGGACATGATTTACGCTATAATCTTCAGGATGAGAGAACAAATTCACTTCAATTATGGAGGAAGTGGCTTTTGTTGAAGGGATAGCTTAGGGTTTGGGGGGGTTTTTTTGAACAACGTTAGACTTTTGGACACTTTCAGGCAGAAGTTGTGAGCCTCGTGGTTGGAAATTCAGTTGTCAGTTGCAGTAAAAGCCTAGTGCAGGTACTATAATGCATATCTTAATTTGAACCTCAGCATGTGAAATTGAATGCGTTTAGACACAAATTGGAAACCTAGGTCTTGGTGCTGCATGTACCAGCCTTAAATACATTGTAGAATACACTGCTGCTTTGTTTTAAACTGGAAGATTTTTTTGATTGAATTGCTATAGCATACTATTGTGCGCATTCATTTTGTTTGTTTTTAAACAGTGGCCCTAAACTATTAACTGCAGAGAATGCTAGCCAATAAAAATTCTCAAGGTTCGGTATTTTTAAAAAATAGTTTTTAGCGTAGCGGCTGTATTTCTGTGACAAGAACCTAGTAACTCCGCTGCATGGATTGATTACAAGCATTCTATCTCCATGCTTGGGTAAACTCCATCAAAAGCACATTATACTCCCACTTCTGTGGCCAGCTGCCTAATTGTATCTGCTATAGCCACACGCTGTTGTAACATGATACCAGCAAAGAGCAAAAAATGATAAATTACTCACTGCAGGTGATAGTGATGATGATAATTTTTAATTTCCTTTTTCCTAAGTGAATTTGTAAGGTTGTCTTTACCAGTTCTGATAGGGTCTGAAGCAGTTGTGTGTGAGAGAATCAGTTGAGATTAATTTTCTTTAAAGGAAAAGGCACATTGTATAAAATGCTTAGAACAAAATATTTTTATTTTGTTTCCTTTCATTTTAGTTACTTAAGATTGATGGATAAATGAAAGAATTATATATTAGGCATTTAACTGCTGCATGTCATGTGTTAGCTTTTTAGTATTTTAATGTATGTAAAAATGTACATTGAATGAAAATTACTACTCTCCCTGTAGCAATCAAGTAAAATAGCTTCTGCTTATGATAAACATTTGCTCTTGTAATATTTGCTTGAAACATACAGAGAGATCTTTTTCTGAAGCTGCATTCTTTGGAGGTCAACATTATTCTATAGATTCAGGTTATTTTACACATTGTATAGATTCAGTAAGTAGAGATTGAGCAAACTATCCTAGTTACAATTTGCATAGGCTTCGCTATTTCACTTGCAGATTAATGGCCTACCTTTCACTTTTCCTCTCCTATAACCATATTGAAATTTTGCTGATAGCTGTGGAATACTGCTTTTGCAGTCTAAGCAATAGAAGCTCATTCTAATTGTTACCTTACTTGATTAACCTTTAGTTTTTAGCTTCAAGGTGCCTTAAATTTATTTGAGTTCTTTACAGTAATATTTTTTTCCTGACAGCATATCTATTGAGAACAAAAGGCAGAATAATTCCCTTGCTGTAGTATTTCCTAACATATAACATCCTTTCAAAGCATGTCAGGCTACAGCTTTAGTTATTTATTACCATTCTAGAAGTCGTCATTTTCATTTTCCTTGTGCATGTCGTTCAGAGACCAGCACATGAATGACTTGCAGGGAGATGCTAAAGTTCATCGTGATTAGTCCTCGGTGGAACTATGGATAAGCTGTCAAAGCTGAAGTAAGGAGATGGTGAAATTAACCCAGAAAAAGAGAGAGAGAGAGAGAGAAAGGACCATATGTTGTTTTAAATAACAAATTCTGTTGGGTTATTTTTTTGGTGTGTGGGGGGTTGTTTTTTTTTGGCTTGTTTGTTTTTCCCCCATCTATTTAGTATTTTCTTTTTGGAAGAAATCTGAAATGTTTAGTGGGAAGTGCTTCCCTAGGTTGGTATTCCATTTTACTATATTAGATTCAAGTTTATATTACCAGTGTCTTCGCTTTTATAAACTATTGAGGTTTCTCTTGCACTATTTTTTCTGTTTAATTATATACTTTACATGTTGCCAAAGGTGAGGGGAAATCTTAATTTCTAACCTGAAGAGTATACAAATGGTGAAAGTTTAAACATTCTTCTGAATAAGGTATTTCATAATATAGCTGTTATTGTTATTTTCATAATAGTAACAGCTATATTATCAAGCACCTTCTTCAGAAGGATGTTTAAGCTTTCACGGTTTGTGAAGTCCTGTTCCCATAATTTGTGGTGGATTTTGTATAGAATTGAGTCAATATTAAATGAAAGCAAAATAATTTAATGTTCAGCCTTTCTGAGCTATTTCTTTTTAAAAATTGCAGGAATGTTGTATTGGAATACAGGTACAAGATATAAAATTAGGTCATTAAAAAGGTGTTAATTAGAGACCATGTTGCCAATTCTTGATTCTATGTTGAGTCTAGTGACAAGTTGTTTAAGCCCTCAATTTTTGATTTACGTGATATGAAACACTTGACTTTCATTTATTTTTAAAGTATCTCGTATTAATGATTTTGTTTTGAAAATATGAAAAACTGAGCAGAGTTCACGCTCAAGTCTCAAAAATAAATAAATAAACCAAGAGCAAGTAATCTAATATTATATTTTTATGAAGGCTCCACTTTTGGTTGGCCACAATTCCTGTGGGACGTGGCTCATGTTGTTTTTTTACATTTAAATTCAACAATGGTACTTATTTTCCACAACTCTTATAAAACCTTGCATTTCTTCCATGTTGAATCTAAAAAAAATCCTTTAACTTGTTTTAAAACTTTACAAAATCAGATGAGAATTAGCAGTCGAAGTCTGTACCAGGGGCCCATTTCAGCTTCAAATTCAGTTTTGAATTTTCTTGCTGTGTTACATAAAAACAGACGTATTAATATGTATGTGCCTACTAGGTCTGTAAGTGAAGCGGCAGCTATAAGATGCATCTCAGCTGGTATGAACAAACTTAGTTATTGCGTAACTTCAGAATGCTGTATTATCAGACAATACATGAGTGTTGGCTTTTACAAAATAGACCCTTTATAAGCATGGATCAGTGCTTTAAATGAGAGAATGAAAAGTTTAAACTTAAGAAATACTCTAGTAGCCTCGATTTAAATAATTTGTAGTAAAAAAAAAAAACAACTTAGGGTAAAATTATGCAACTGTTATAGTACATGCCAGATGAGACCTGTTTAAAAACAGTATTATTTTGGTCAGTTTCCTACCCATGAAATAACTGATCATACAAGTTCAGCCTAGTTTGGAAGTAGGAAGTCACACTAAGACTAAAACAGCATAGTATTCAGGCATGCCAGCTATCCCAGTGAAATTCTTAGCATGGCTGATTTTAATAAAGCATATGTTTAATTTTTGGTAGATCAGAATCTAAATTCACAGTAGTACTAAAACATAGTTTCTTTTAACAAGAAGAATTGACAAAATTCCCTGTAAACATTTCCTTACCTTGACCTTCCCCTGATTTAAAGAGATGGGAGCCTTTTAAGAAGTCGTCGTATTAGCAATAATTGTAAAATTAGTTAAATTTATTCATTTTATATTAAAAAAATTTTAAGGTGAAGGAAAGAGGACCTACCTACTTAATTGGCTAAGGTAACTTGAAAGGATGCAAGTGTCATTGCCATTTTTGGAATAGAATTTGTGCAGATCTGTCATACTACCATATTTACAGGGTGTAGGTCGTAGCTGTGTTGGTCTAAGAACATAGGCCAAACAACCTTGTCTGCTATATTACCGTATTGGAACTTCAGATATAATTTCAGAAGTTAATTACTATATTTGCGTTTTACACATTTCTTTTTGTTTTGTGGATAGTTTCAGCTGTGACTTGTTTATACAATAGGTAAAAATAAGCACAAACCAAAATTGACTGCGGGATATTCAATACCGCTGTGTTTTGAAATCAAGACCAAAGTGTAGTTTTTACTATTGGGTTTAAAATACAAACCATATGCGTGAGAACCGAATGAGGGAAGAACACACTTCCAAAACTGAAGACCACTTGATGTTACATACCAATATTAAAGTTATATAGAAGTATTGTTAAAAGTATAGAGAACTATTACTGTCTGTTTCTTTTGGCTCCCCCCTCCCATAGTTCAGGAGTAGTTTTGATCACTGGTCACTTAAGATGAGTAGAAAATGGATAGTGAAGAATGATTGTTGGTTTTGCACAAATTCTGCTTCTCAGAAGCACTTGGGGCAGCAACTTTGTGGAAATGATAAAAATACACTAATCCTAGGCTGACCATAAGGAAATCTGGGACATTCATCCAGGACTGCCTCCCCCTGCATTCTCAGGCAGTGTGCCAGGTACATAGTAGTGCCTGCCTACAAGGCACTTGGCACAACTCTGACTCCCAGACAGACTATGTCCCAAACCCCTGAGTTTCTGGGATGCCCATTATATTTCTCAACTGCCAGCCGGGACTGGCCTCTGAAATCATGTCATGGCTAAACCAGGACATATGATCACCTTAACACATCCCTGTATAACAATCTGAATGGTGGGTCATTGTTGTCATCTTGTATCCTGTCACTATATTCAAATTTGAGTCCAGAAACAAGTACATACAATTGCTCAATCTGTAGCCTTAGCAAGGCTCTCATTGGTGGGCAGGCCAGTAGGTGTTTTGTAATTTGTAAGTCTCTTCCACATTGGCATGTGGTGTTTGCATCATTAGAGTATCCCCGCAGTTGCATATTAATTTTGTTCAGAGGCAATTCAAGCTTCTCTGTGTTGGCCTACCTGCACTTTTAGGAAGATGTTCAGTAGTTTTGATATTGATCTTAACTCCCTCCTGGGTCATGATTGCCCCATTTTTATTCATGTGGCTGTCGGTGTTTCATCTAGTGGCTGCGTAGGAAAGGGGAAACTTTCCTGTGATTTTAGTTTACTGGGAGCTGCAATGTGGCCATGTAGTGGGTGCATTTATCTTCAGTCTGCCAGGTGTGATTTATGTTGCTCACCACTACTCTCTTGATGTCTGGTGGTGCAGTTCTGACAAGCATATAGAGACTATTGACATTCATTGGTCTAAGGCGTCTAATCTAAATGGTGGGTGGGAATGAAAAAGAGATTCCATCCTTCCAGCAGTGTCCACCTCTGTATGATACAACAAGTTTTTTCCCTAGGGCTTGTCTTCTGGGGGAAAAATAGCATGGGGTAGCTTCCCATTATACTAAAGCTCTTCACAGATGCTCTCAGTCCAACAGTCAAAGTGACACTGCTGAATTTGCACAAAGATGTTTCCATTGCTCTTCTCTTTTATCATCTGGCCATTGTTCAGTTGCTTGTGCTTTTCAGTGAACAGAGACTTGGGCAAAGGTAGTTTTTACATGAAATCTGTTCAGTGTCAAGTGAACTAATGCCCTAAAACTCAACCTGGGATCAGAAAAACCAAGATTTTTTTCAAGTGTGAAATTAGAGCTTAACAGTATTCTTTTGAGAAATGCCTGTGCCAATCTATACTAAGGCTGTATTCATATCTCATGCAGGATGCATGCTTTTTTATTAATCAACATTTTATTAATGACAATAAAGAAATTGGGGGTAGTGTAAGCATATTGCATGAGCAATGAAGGGAGGAAAACATGATGTTCCTATGTGTTTGTGGCTCACTGGTAAACAAGAGCATGAAGCAGGAAATCTTCAGTGGGGACATAGCAAAATATGTGGCATATGGAGTACCTAACCACTTGCCATTGACCTCAGTTTATGGGGTCTGTTAAGCAACTCTGATATCCCTCATTTCTGCTTGCCAAAATAGGTGACTGCTGTTGAGCATGAAGATTTAGTTATGCTGTAAGTCATAAGCTGAGTCTTGTTTCATGGCAGTTACATGTGCTTCCTAGATCGATGGCTTTGTAGCCTCAACAGAAATATGGTATGAAAACAAGCTTCATGATTCATGTACTTTCTCTTGGAATATTTAAATAGTTAGCCTATTTCGGACTGTTATGCTTTATTAAAATGTGTTAAAATTCTGTTAGTTCATAACAATAAGATGAATCTCACTTTGTGATAAAATTGATATTTTTAAAGTGTTTCATACAGTCACTGGTCGAGACTTTCAAAGGTGACAATAGTATGGGTCCTTCATCCTGAGCAGGGATGGGTGTTTAACCATC
>NW_005841829.1:7929827-7933066 GCF_000455745.1 Alligator sinensis
ACTCAAGACCTGCCAAAGGGTCTCAGGGTCTCAGACTACACATCCATAATCACTAGGCACTTTTCAAAATGCAAGCCATTGTGTTATGCTGATGCATTTTTATTTGGTTGCATATTTGTAATTTAAATTGTTCCTTTCGCTCAAACTCTTAGTCTGTTACTGTCTTAAGCATTTTTTTTTTAAATTGACAAAACATGATGTATTGCATAAATACTAGACTTGTACAGCTTGGATCCCTTCATTAATCTTATAGTTGCTATATGCAACTTTGATATTTAATACAGTATTAAAAGTGTGTGTAGCATGAAAGAGGAATTTGAGTGCTTTGCTTCTTTAGGGAAAAATAGTTTTTAGCAGAGTGCAAGAGTATTCAAAACTATTGGCTGTGTGTAGTATTATTAGGAACTGATGCAATTACTATTATTCAGCATAAAGATTTGCTGTACTAAAAACCTAACCTAACTGTACTGACAATTGACATAAATCATCCAAGCTGAAACAAAATTAAAAGAATAAGCAGCTTATATGACAAGCACATTGGATTTTTCAAATTTAACGTTTTAAACTTCATCCCAGAGAAGAGCATAAAGACTTTTCTGCAAGTTCTTAGGCATGTGCTTAACTTTATGCATGCTAATTATTTACATGTATAGGAATGAGACCTTAGGAAAGGCTCATGTTGGCCCTTGAGAAGAGAACATAGGAGACTGCCTAACAGTTCATGTTTTTTTACTCTCTGATTGGCTTGGAAATCGCATTCCCAGGAGAGTCTTTTATAAGGGTGGATAAGTACCATTATTACTGTTTCTGTTAATTTTGACTTGAGTAACTAGTCAAATTTGGAGTGTTAAGTTTTCCTTTAGGAGAAATTGGCTATGGATAGATGATTTATATGTAGTCTTTTCTGCTTACAAAAGAGATTAAAAAATCCTAGAAACAGCAAGAAGGAAACAGTTTCTTTACTCATTGCCTGGAACCCATTTTAGCCACTGTTTCCAACCTGCTTTAAAATTGTAAATATATCAGTAAAACATTGTGTTCAACATACCTAGAGAGAGAGAGAGAAAAGAAGAGAGTGGTGCTTGATTTTAATAGTGTAAAAATGTGGATTTGGGGGGTTTTAATCAGTAAATTTGGAATTTTTATCAGAGAAAACTAGGATCCCTAGTAATGAGGGACTCCCTTCTTGTATTGCAAGGTATGGGGATTCCCCAGCTGTCAAGTGGCAGTCTTTTAACAGGGTGTGCAGACTAGTGATCAATATGGCATGTTTCTGAGGCTGAATTTTGCATTAGAAAAATCATAGCCTGTCTTGAGACCACATTTCTCAAGCATTTTTGTGTTGCATCTTTAATAGAAAACAATAGGAAGCAAGTACATATATGAGGAGATGACTTTGGAGAGATGAAATTGCGTTGTTCATTTCTATTTTTAGCAGTCTCCACTTCACTGCAGTGTGCATTTTTATTACTTGTCCTTTGGATGTCCTGAGGCATATCAGACTCTGTTCGCTTTGAAAAAGTTATGTTTAAAAGGAGACATTTGACTAATGCGTTAAACTGACTTGAAGTCAATTTCTATTTTCTCTTGAGTTTGGGGATTAACGTATGTGGTGAGACTAGGCTGTTATGTTTGATGGGGTTTGAGAAGGGCACTTGGAAATATTAGGTAGCAGGGAGCAGCCGTGGTTCCCTTGCTTACATACTGCTGATTTCTGAAGTTACTAGTGGGGAGTCTTGAGACTCCCTTTCCTTAGCCTAAGGGTAGAGAAATGTGTATCCCCAGACTGTGACTTACCATTGATATACAGGGAGCTTCTTGAGTAGAGGTTTGGCACCAGGCAAACTTTGAATGTGCTGCCTCTCATTTTCTGTGAGCTTGAGCACTAAAGGTGCCAATCATGATAGCTACCAAAGAGGGCTGGCTGGATTAACCCATCAGTGAGGATGAAGAAGTTGCTGTTTTAAAGTTGCATTCGTTTTTCCTTTTTTTTTTTTTTTTTAAGGGAAGTCATGACTAAAAGCTGCAGTATAGAATAGTGATTCTTAACCACACAATCTCCACCCCAGAGTGCTTGGGCAACTAGCAGAAGTTATTGCAGGACCTCTGGCACGGCTTTACGAGCACTCATGATGCTCTGGCAATGTGCCAGAGGACTGGAAAAGGGCCAATGTGGTTCCCATTTTCAAAAAAAGCGAGGAAGGAGGACCCAGGAAACTATAGGCCTTAGTCTTACCTCAGTCCTGAGGAAGCTTTTTGAGAAAATTATCCTGGCGCATGTCCACGAGGGGCTAGCAGGGGAGACTGTGCTTGGGAGCAACCAACATGGGTTCATTAGAGGCAGGTCCTGTCAGACCAACCTGGTGGCCTTCTCTGATCAGGTCACCAAATCCCTGGATGCAGGTATCGTGGTGGATACAGTCTTTCTGGACTTTAGGAAGGCCTTCATCACTGTCTCTCACTCCATTCTTATTAGAAAACTAGGAGACTGTGGTGTCAATGCCTACACAGTCAGATGGGTCACTAACTGGCTAGAGGGCCGCACCCAGAGGGTGGTGGTGGACAGGTCTTATTTGACCTGGAGGGATGTGGGCAGTGGGCTTCCCCAGGGCTCAATCCTCGGGCCCGCACTGTTCAACATCTTCATCAGCGACTTGGTCAACGGGGTAAAATGCACCCTGTTCAAATTTGCAGATGACACTAAGATGTGGGGAGAAGTGGGAACACTAGAAGGAAGGAATAGGCTGCAATCAGATCTGGGCAGGCTATACGGGCGGGCGGATGAGAACAGGATGGGTTTCAACACTGACAAGTACAGGATACTGCACCTGGGGAGGAAGAACCAGCAGCATACCTACAGGCTGGGAAACTCCCTTCTCGTCAGTGCAGAGGCAGAGAAGGATCTTGGCGTCATTATTGAGGCCAAAATGAACATGGGCTGACAGTGTGGGGATGTGGTCAGGAAGGCCAACCATACCTTGTCATGCATCCACAGATGCATCTCAAGCAGGTCCAAGCAGGTGATTCTCCCCCTCTATGCGACACTGGTCAGGCTGCAGTTGGAGTACTGCGTCCAGTTCTGGGCGCCACACTTCAGGAGGGATGTGGACAGCATGGAGAAGGTCCAGAGAAGGGCCACCCACATGATCAGGGGTCAGCAGGGCAGGCCCTACGAGGAGAGGCTAAGGGACCTGAACCTGTTCAGCCTCCACAAGAGAAGGCTGAGGGGGGATCTAGTG
>NW_005841829.1:7933239-7949688 GCF_000455745.1 Alligator sinensis
CTGCCTGTGGCAGGGGGTCGGACTTGATGATCTGCTCAGGTCCCTTCCGACCCTACCAACTATGAAACTAGGGTATCATCAGATACTTTGAAGGGTGCTGTGAGGTATGAGAAGATGACCGGATAAATTGCTGTATTGACTTAAATATTTAAGACCGGGGGGGGGAGCAGCAAGCCCCTTGTCTTATAATTGTGTATAAGGAAATTCCATTAAATGTATTGCTTATCATTGAACTGCTGCCAAACACAGCACATACTCAGCAATGGAAACCAAATATGAAGTTCATTAAATGAAGCCAACACTGAGCATGACTATATAAAACACATGGCCCACGTTGGGCTGATGGGAGCCGACCCCAAAGATAGGTTAGTGCAGCCCATCTGAATAAAATATGTAGTAGTGCCCATTGTATACAGTCCCCCTCAGCGCCAACTTGTTTTGAAGTCATTGGGACCCACAGCATGGTGTAATTTCCTCTTCGCTCCCACATCTGAGCGGTACTTTTCTTTCCCATTGCCAATGACTCCTGTTTCTTCACCAGCCTTAAATGTCTGGCAAACATCACCAAACAGGACCCCAAACAGTTCACCAAGAATCCCTTGGTTGCCCCCTCTCTCACCTTGTCATATATGATTAGTGTGGCCCTGCCCTTCATGAGGTGGTGCCAGACCAGGGTGCCCTGTGCCTCATCCACATACATGTTTCTGGAGGATCCCAGGACTCATGACAAAAACACCCAGTTCCAATCATGAGTTGGGGTGCTAATTAGCACATGGATCCTTTGTAGTAGGTATTTGAAGTACACACACGTGCTAAGCTATGGAGTTAGCATGGCTTGAAATGCTCTTGACTCTGCTGGGGTCCAGCACAGTGGTAAAACATGAGCCTTTTTGCTTTGGACTAATATCATGCATAGTTTGTACTTTATATAAGTGGATACAAAAATGTTGCTCAAAAGTATGTGTTAAACTTTCAAGAGTTTCAAAAAGGTAGCATGCATCAATTCTGGATAAACTAAGCGCGTGGGTACTAGATGCAAATTGCTACACCCATGTTTCATTTCAAGGTCACTGTTTTCAAATTTGCTCCTCACTTCCACGTCCTCAGTGAGAGTGGGATCTGACAGTAAGAAGTAGAAAGAACTGCAAGGGGAAGAAGTTAGGGGGAGGCAGAAGATAAGGGGGGGCTACCTGACCCCTGCAAGACTTATTTTTCCTGCTGTAGCAGTGGGTCGGGGACACGTTCAAGGCAAACCTCCAATAATTAGATTCTATATGTTGAAAATTATACCATATTATAAATTTTCTATGTATAAAATCTAATTAAGGGGGATTATCTTGTAGTCAGGGTCATCTTCTATTTGAGTAAATACAGTAATCAGATGAGCCCAGGTTCACTCTCGTCTCTGCCCAGACAGTTCCACACCTTTACTGCTCAGTATCTCTGCAAGGTGGTAACCGCTGTCATATATAAATTAGTTTTTAAATTGAGTGCAACTCAGTTCACAAAAGTTATGGAGGGGGGTTTGGGTGTCTTGAATCCAAAAAGATTGAGAACCACTGGTGTAGAAGAATGAAAAGTTTTGCTTTTAAATGGGGTCCTACAAAAAAGAGCGTGTCATTAGTACTATTAAGTGGTTATATGTGTTTTTTAAAGCATCACTTAATGGATAAACCAAAATTAATGAAATACAGCTCTAAGGAAGCAGCAGAAATATAAATCTAGAAATGAATCCAAGAATTGTCTCAACCCCATGCTTTTTATTCCTCCTCTGATATTTACTTGTCAGAATTTCATCTATTAGTTTTAATACTTCTCTAGAGAAATGGAAAAGGAAAAATTACTCTTATGTTTAAAAAAAAAAAAGACTAAAAGGTCTATCATTTTATGATAGACTATGTCCAGAATGATTGTCACTGTTATTGTACTTGTTCTTTGTTCATGGTTTGTATTTTCCTTTTATTATAGGCAGTTGCTGGTTACTTCGATATATTTTTTGAGAAGAACTGTCACAACAGGGTAAGTACTTGAGGTTGTACATTCAAAATTAATTATATAAGATGTATATTTTTCATTTTGTTGCCCCAAGGTGTTTGAAAGCTGGCCTATTTTGCTCTTGCAAGCATTTAAAGTGTGCGTTTTATGTAATAGATTAATGTAGCGTGATATTAAAAATTCTGTACTTCATCAGAGGATTTTGAACTCTGTCAATGCAGGTCTTGTTTTCGACTGGTCCCAGGAGTACCAAAACACACTGGAAACAAACTGTTTTTCTTCTTGAGAATCCAATTTCTGTAAAAATAGGTATGTACTATTTGAAACGAGATTTTTTTTTTTTAATACAGCATTGACAGTGTGTTTTGCTTTGTTACTGTTGAATTTATATCAACATAACTATTAAAAGTTGAAAGTGGCTCTAGAATGAATTCTTGAAGCTATACTTCACAGAATTTCCATTTTAATGCATGTAGGAACCAGAAAATGTGTGTTTGCATTTTTATACTATAACCATGATGTGTTTTTATTAGAAAAATGTTCATATTTCTACAGCTATGGATTTTTCTTTTTTTCTGTGGAAATATAATGTTATAGTAGCTGACACTGGAGTGGCCTTCTTTTGGTTAAATATTGCAATCTTGCACATTACAATAGTATGTATATTTAAATTATTCTTAGTTTATTATATGACTTTCTAGAATGTACCTCCAAAGTATGCTTACATTGATCTTGATCCAGCCCATGACTAAATTTTGTTGTTGTTACTGAAGCAGTACCACTGTGTTAATTTAATAGAAAACAATTCCAAAGAACTTACAATCAACACTTTCCATTGGATGCTCTTCACTTGTGCCTTGTCTGAATACACTAAACTGTAGCAATTCCATCATAAAATGAGATTCATCTTGAATTTCAAAATGAGCCAATTTACTATCAGTAAAGATGAACCAAAACTCAGGTGAACTATTATAGTAGAGATAGTTGAAAGTTTAAATAGTGCTAATGAAAACACTACTAAATTCTACTATACATCTTTGAAGCATTGTTCAAATAAAATCATTCTTCAGAATGCATCCCTGAATTGGTGGTTAAAAACTGTCCAACTCTACAGATGGAGAAATAGAGACAATAAACTGAATTGCCATGGGGCACAGTGAGTTTGTGCTAGAACTTGGCTTATAATTAAGAAAGTCTAGATATTTATTGCCAAGCTTGGTCTGCTGTGGGTAACTTCTTTTCTTTTTCCTTTTTAAGTGTCATTTAATATCAAAATAGAGAAAAATAATTAAATTTTATATAATGAGAAAAAAATCTTATCTCCTTTATACTTTTACATAAACAGATAGCTAAATGTTTCCTCTTTTGCTTGTTACTGCTAGAATTTTTCTTAACTAATTTGTGAATGAAGACTACTTACTTTTCTGCTCCCTTTACGCCCCTCACCCCAGCCCATCTGGTTACCTTGAAACCGTTTTTTGAAACCTTTTTCTAGTTGTACAAGCTCGTAATCGTAGTTGACCCTCACTCAGAAGAACTTATAATTAAGAGAACATATGACCACAGTTGGGGGAGGAGGTACGATGAATAAGTAAAGTAAATATCGCAGTGGTTGCAAATGTTGGTTTCACATTTTTCCCTTGTAGGTATGGTTTTAGTTAGGGGGAGAGTAGGTAAAACAGAGTAATGGGGCTAAGGATAGGGTAAAAGCTGCTCCTTGCATTAAAAAAAATAGTGGGGGAAGGAGGGAGGGTTGTGAGAGTAGTTATAAAAAGAAGCTGAGGAGAAGAGATGGGGAAGTCCTATGAGGAGTGTGTTAGAGCAGATGGACAAAACCGAGGCTGTGAATGCCCAGTCAAAAGTATAGAAAATATCACCACATTTTAAGGTCCCTATTAAAACTGCTTCTGTTTCTGTTCCCACCAGCTGTAGTCTCTGGCTGGCAACTTCCTGTAGGTTTTTTGCAAAGGTTCAGATTTCCTGAAATTATTGCTTTATTTGTAATCTGAATTAAAAAAAAAAAAAGAGAGAAAAATCACAGGATGTCACGCCAAAGTACATCTTGTGATGGCCTGCTGATGTGGATTATCATGTTCCATTTCTGTGCAGCCCCTCCTTGCCAGTGCACATCTACAGATATCCCAAGACTCTTTGAAAGAAAGCTTTGGGCTGGTTTCGAAGCCACTTAGCCTTGTAATTAAGTCATTGTAATTAAAAAAAAAAAAAAAGTCTTCCTCCCTCTTCCTTTAGAGGACCAAAGAAGTAAAAGTTACTTGGAGCAAAGCTAGGATTATTAGGAGAATGGAGAAGATCCTAATGTGTGGTTTTCAGTTGTTTCTCTATGTGCGAGGGTATGGTTGTATATGGTAATACTCCTTCTTTCAGCTTTCTGAAGCACTTGCTTTGAATGTCAGGCTTCAGGTTCTTGCTGAGCAAGTTGTAATAATCTATTCACAGCAAACAACTTGCTTTAGAAGTCAGTTGCAAGGATGTCATTAATGACCCACAGAACCATCAGACTGATTTCATTGCCACTCTTACCCTCTGCAGGATTTTTAAGGCAGTTGAGACGTACAGCTGTTGTTTTTATAGCTGTGTAGGGACACATGAGATCTTCAGAGGTGCAGTACTTTTGTGTGGTTTGTTAGTTATTTCTTCCATTACAATTGAGATGTCCTGGGTTTTTGACTGTCACTCATCCTTATGGTGTCTTTGCATATGTTTATATTTGCTTTAACACAACTGATTTGATTTGTTTCCTGAGGTAGTCCCAGTTGAGATCTGCTAAAATACATACGGTTGAGCAGCATTGAACATGCAGGGAAATTGTTTTGTAAAGTCCAGTGACATTTGTCAAAATATGCCCATTGGTTAATGTTACATAGATCAGTTCACACTTACTCACCTCCTGAAATTACTAAAAGATTTGCTTAACCCACTTCATTTGATAGGTGCAGTGACTTTCTAAAATCAGTTTGCAGAACTTGGCATATTCTGACACAGTGGTCACAAGACTAATCTTATATCAGTTCTTTCCTAGCTTTTCATTTTCTTCTCATTTCACTCTCTTCCTCATCTTCCCTTTTGCTTCTATTTTCTGTGTTGGCTTCCTTCCCTTTCTTTATATTGCTCCCTTTAGCCCTCTTTCCTCGGTCTGTTTCATACATTTTTAGGTTCCTCCTTAATGTTTAACTCTGAGTAATCCCACCTCCTTTTCCTCCAGGTAATACTTCACCTTTCTTTCCTCCAGTTCAGGGTCATGGTATTTAATTTGGACTATAAATTTATTGGACTAGTTCACAGTACAGTTAAATCTTTTCCTCCTTTCTGAGGTTATTGTCAAAGTCTGTTGGTTCTTTCCTCAGAGTTCCAAAAATCTGTTCCCCTCTATACCTAATCACTTGAAGGTGAGGTTTCTTAGTCTGTCTGCTAATTTATCAAAACTTCCTTTTCATATCTCTTACTCAGTCCACATACAGACATTCCATTTCAACTAAGAATCACGGTTCTCCCTGTAGAAGCCACAAGTGTAAAGATGCTCAGGATTTTTCTTTCAGAGCAAAAATAGCTACTCCTTGAGAGAAATAACCTGGGAGCAACCAGGGTTAAATCATTCCTGGGAGAGCAAATATCTGTACACTTTTCCTTCTAAATGAAGCTGCAGCACAGTCGTCAAGCATGGCAGTATGGCTTCTCCCTTGCCTTCCCCTGCTAGCCACTACCCTACTTCCCTCTGGGAGATGATCTGTCATCTGGGCTGGACTCTGCTCTCGTAGCTGAGTAGGGAGCAGAACATGCCCCCTTCACAATCATCAGATTATGCTGTAGGGAAGTGAAGGTTGGCCCTGAGCAGTCTGAGTCAGCCAATCAGGACTGCCCTGTGAATTGCTGCCATCTCTCTCCAGGCAGACTGAGGGAGCCTACAGAACACTCTGAGATCTGTGCACAGAGGCCCCCTTGCAAGCTCTCTTCCCTTCTGGGGCTCAGCATCCAAATGTCTGCTCAGGTGTCTCTGGGTAAGCTTTTTCTACCAAGAAAACTAACCTGGGAAATTCTCCAAAATCACATAAACATGTGTACACGGCCTCAACCTCTAAAAGATGTTCACTCGTATCTTTTTTTCATGCTATTTTGACACTTGGAGATTACGCGAAGTGGACTCTTGTCTGTGAAAGTTTATGCCTCTCTGAATGAGTTTGTCTCTAAGGTAGCATCTTGCCCTGCCTTCTGCCACTCTCCCTTTGCCAGCTCAGTTTCCCATGCTCACCTTCCAGTACCTGCAAAGCTTTATTCTGGTCTTTGCCAGCTCTTGTTTCTTTGCTTTCCTTCCTTTTATTCATTGTAGGTAACCAGTTCTAGCACCAGTAGTGCCATTTTCATGGTATGAAGAAGTGAGCCCCACTCTCTCTGTGCTCAGGGGCCCATAGGCTGCAAGGTATTGGTCCACAGGCTCCCACCCAGCTGCCACTCCCTGGCAATTGCTTTGATTTCAGAGGCAGCCAGGGTCTCTGGACCCCCTCTCCCTCCAGATTCCTCTTTCCTGCCCCAGAGACTGGTGCTGTGCAGTGCAACACAGCCTGAGGTGCCTGAGAAACATGACGTAGCCTGTGGTTGGGGAGCTTAGGGTGAGGTAGGGTGTCCAGGTGGACAGCAGCTGAAGGGGAGCTCAGTACAGCAGGGAGATGCACACATGGTGCAGCTGGGGGGGTGGGGGGGGAGGTGCAGGGCAACGGGGAGATGTGCAGTATGTGGACCCTGAGGCCAATGGTCACGTTGTTCCCAGCCACTTAAAAGTTGGACAGCCCTGGTTTAAATGATGTGCAAAGTTCCCTTGGTGACATTTTGCCGTCTAGGTTTTATAAGGATCTAGAAGAGTGAGTTTGTGACAAAGGTCAAGTAAATCAATTCCCTGTTCTATACTGGGACTTTTGAAAACAATCAGTTTACAGGCTTGGCAGAACTCCATGATCCTTGTAGACCTTTTGTTTCTAAATAAAATTATCATAAAATGAGATCCCAATCCTCTATCAGAAATATGTAGCAGCTCTTTTTTTTAAGTTGTCTGGCATCAGTATAAAGCTCTGGTTGCATTATTATGTATACTGGCTAAAATATATTGGTTGCTATGAGATATTTAAGTATGTTGAACATTTAACAGGAAATGATCTGCATTATGCCATTGCAAGATCATTACATTGCTCTCCATTATAGAGTAGTTAAATCCTTCCCTGGGTTCTCATGCCAGTTTTTATAGTCTCAAATTAGACGTGTGTTTTTTGATCCTAAAGGAATGTTGGTTCTTGACCAGTAATACTAACCGTGACTAAACTGCTTTAGCAGGTAGAAGTAGTGAAAAACCCACCCCTTTCTGGATATGGAAGACTGGAAAACGTTATCTTTAGGAAAACGGGACACATGTAAGTTTCATTCTGGCTTGAAAGATCTTGAGGCCAGGAAATGCAGCAGTAGTAAGGCAGGCTCTTTAAATTACTTTAATCTGATAGACAGGCACTGTAACTTCTCTTACTAGGCATGATTCAAGATATGAATCTCATGTGTAATGAAGCTAAGCAAAGCTTCATCAGTCTGCTGGTTTTGTTTTTAATACTAAAAAAAATGTAGCAAAATGGAAGAAACCACAGGAAGAGGTCAACTGACTTTTTATTGAGAAGAAAAATATTTCATCCAATATTAAGGATGCCATTGTTGGATCCCCTGCAAATGCCAGGCAGGCTTCCCATAGCCACTCCCTAAAAAGCATGCAAATTCCTATTTATTTATGGAAACATGAGAGAGAAATGTGTATTTCCCCTCATTAATGATCCAACCAAAAAAGTAAAATATCCATCTGCTATTCTGTATCTCCACAAACAATACATTTGATATAAAACATCCTGGCTTCCCTCGTTTGGTTCAAGCATGGACGTTTGCTAAATAAATCTAACTATTCTAAAAATAATCTTAAAGGCTCTACATTTGTGTGCTTCCCCTCTGCCCCGCCACCCCAATAACTGCATTAAGGTAGACCAAATGGGGACGAGGGGGAACTTTACCACCAAATTCTATTAGCAGTAAAACAGCGCATTGTCGTCATTTTATGTTCTTGATATTGCCTTGCAAAGGAAATAAAACCTTAATGTTATTGTTTTCCACAAATGCCAGAAAAGGCTGAGCAAAGCAAATCTGAAGTAGAACTCTTAGGACTAAACCCCACTAAAATCTCTGATTACCGTTTCGACTCCATAGCATGTATCGTTAGTATGTAGCTGTTTGCAAACTAACACACTTTAACGTGTTGATTTATTTACTCAATTTATTAAATAATGAATAGAAAAGTGACATTGGCCCAATCAATCTTCCTGGATGCTTTGATTTTTAAACTGAAATATTTCTGCATTCCATTTATAATCCCTGGAGCATTTAAGTTCCTAACTGAGATTTTGATTTTTATTCTTCCTGCCTTCAGTTGTAACTAAATATTCTCTTACCATAGGACTTGTCTGCTGGCAAGTGAAATACTGTAATTTAACCTTTTTAAAGCTAATATTCCTTAAAATTTAGACATTAAGGTAACCACATCCATGAGGTTACTGATACCTGGACCTTTTATTTATATTGCGTCTTCCCATTCATTAAGAATTAAGCAGTAGAATGCTAGAATCATTTGCAGAGCAGGTATCTGGTATGAAAGAACTCCATCCCAGCCCCCTCTTTTGGGTTGTCTGTCTTCCTCTTCTCCTTCTCTCTGCCCATGTGTCTATCAACCCGGTTGCTGGGAACCACCTGGTTGCCTAGGGGATCACCTAGTAAGGGGGAAGTTCCCTCTCCCTATGGCCAGGTCTGTTGTTAAAATTCCCGCCTTTGACCTGGGAGGACAGTCCTAAGACAGCAGTCCCTCCTTGGGGTGGGGGTTGATGGATGACATTTTTTAAACTCACTGCCGAGCATCAGTGAGGCTCAAAAATTACTTGATGTTGGTTAGGTCCAGGTGGTGAAGTCAGAAAGGTTATAAAGAGGGTCCCTTCATTTTGGGAGGGGGAGACATGTTTTAGAACACAGCCAGCAAGCCATGCAGCCTCCAGAGCAAGCTAAGTTAGTATCCGAATGAACTTGTGAGTAACTTGCCTGAATTTTAGCTAGTATTTTAGGATGAAGTGATCTAGAAGCATGTCAAAAGGCTACCAAGCCACTTCAGTTTGCTCAGGGTTTTTCTTTTGGTACTTCTCTGACCTGTACCCCTCCCCATGCGTAGCCTCTCCAATCAGTAAAGCTATCCGTTATACCAAGCATTGCTGTACATGCTTGAGAGGGATTAGGGAAGCCTTTTTAGCTTTCTTTTGCCCAGCTGACTAAGGGAAGCTGTTGCTAATCATCCAGGCTATAAGAAGCACCCCAGAATCTCACGGTGGGTTAAGAACCCACAAGGTCTATGGGGTCTGTGTACCGACAAAGACCAGACCCTGAGTGGTGGCAACAGTTACCCCAGGCTTGCAGATGTGCTCCAGGAAGGGGGTCAGCCAGACGTACGCACCCCCAGAGAGGCACTCAAAGTTTGGTTTTTGGTCGGGTGCAGTGAGGTAGGTGTCTCAGTGTAGGAGTGCCCGCTACTGTGTTGCCACATCTCTTATATTTTATAGCACTTGTTTCAGGACCTGGCATTCAAACTTTTATTTAGGCTTTTTGGAAACCTTGAGCCCACAAGTTTAAGCATTAGGGAAGAGCTCTTCTCGTAGCTAGTTCACGCTGCTACTACATGAAAGGAGCCTTCGATTCAAACAGAAGGAGTTCACTGTTGCCCAGGCTGTCTTCATGACCAAGTTATGCTCCTCTGTGTGGCCTATTTTGTAGGATCCAGGTGGGAGGTAAAGCTGTAGCATATAGCACAGCAGGGATTCCAGGCAGCAATGCTGACTTTGGCAGCTAGGGAGAGGGTAGTGTAACTAATGGGCTGTTTACACTACACAATGTCAGGATACCCAAGCCACCTCTAAAGAACTGGCAGGAGTTCCAGGAGCATTCTAGCTTTGAGAAGCAAGGTAAAATTAGTTATCAAGAAGCTTCCCATCATTATAACTGTTCTTCTTCTGGTTAACTGAGCTAACTTGAAAGTTTCAAGGAAATAGCCATCTAGACCCTTGCTCTTAGGTTCACTTAAATTGCATTTTAGATGGTCATAAAGGTTCATATAGACTTTTAACAAATATTTTCATTTATTTAATACCTAATTTGATTTTACATTTTCCGGCAGATTTTCTAAGCACCTGTCCATAGATTTTGTATGGTCTGCTGTTGTTTTGTATACTAGTTATTGGAATGTGCATTTCTGTTTCTGTTGTTTTTTAGCTTTAAATACACACACAAGAAAGAATTGATTAGATCAAATTATCACATTTTTTTAGTATCCATCATATGGGTAAAAAGTCAATGCTCCATATATGCAAGGAGGAATCATTTAGTTGTGACACAACTTTAGTGGGTTCACTGAAATGATACCCCCAATCAAATAGTGACCAGGACGTTGTAAACAGCTCAGTGAAGACCTCTGCTCAGTGTACAGCGATTGACAAAAAGTTAGGCAAGGTTAGTGTGTGCAAAGAATGAGGGAGAATATAAAGTCAGGCCAGAAATAATGTTAGCTTTTGGTCATCCCAGTCCTAAAAGACAGGCTGGTAAGGAGTCAGAAATGGTGACAAAAATGAATTGCAGAAACATTTTGATATGAAGAAAGTCTGTCAAAGACCGTTTGCAGTTTAAATGAGAGAGCCTAATAAAGTATACAGTAATGTCCTTTTGTCATAATATACAGACAGAATATTTAAAATTCAGGGTTGGGAAGACTTTGTATGCTGTATGACTAGCTTGTGGAGCTCAGGGCCAGAAGACGTTGTTAGGTCCCACGTAGTTTTTATATAGAAACATCTCATATTGTAGGTCCCACTCAGTCCCTGTTATCACAGGTTTCCCATTATGCAGTCCCTTTTTTAATATGACTGCCATCTGTCTTAAAAGTAGCTAGGTTTTTTGCCTCGACTTGACTAGGTGGAAGACTGCTTCAAAACCTCACGGCTCCGATTGTTAAAACCTAATTTCCAGCCTCTAGTTTATTCATAACCAGTTAATATGCATTGGTTTCCATATCAGCATTGTCCTTTACCTTAAACACCTGTTCCTTTTGAGTGTTACTGCCTGAGGCACTTGTAGAGAGCAGTCATATTTCATCCCGTGCTTCATTCTGTTGGGTAAATAAGCTAAGTTACTTTTGGCCTTTTTCGTTTAAGATGGGCTCTGTTTTGCTGCATCTGTTTCACTTTGAATTACTCTTTTTTTTACTGTAGCTGATCAGAATTGTATGCAGTCTTCTACATGAATTTGCACCAATATTTGGTACCACACCATAACTACTCAATTATCCTTGGATGCTATTTGCCCTTAAAACCCCATCACACTGGTTCATAGTCATCCCATGCTGAATTACTACATCTGGATTTTGCCTCTTTAATCGCTTCTAACTAAAGAGCTACCAGCTTATAATGGAATTTATTGTTAGTTCCCAGCCACATAACTTCGCATTTTTGTGCTGTTGAATTTAATCCCATTCATTCATTCATTCAGTCCTCAAAATCATCTGCAGTTCTTATATATTGACAGTGCCTTCTTGTACTTTCAGTTTTCCAAGTGAATGTCTATTCTCCTAATCCTAAATTGCAGTAACATTTGCTTAAAAAAGTACTCTTTCTTCTTTTGCATGAGGGAATAAACTTCTGATTTATGGTAGTTAGTAAAAAGTTTCCTTTTTGCATAGATTTTCCCTAAACTTCATATTGCAGCTTTTCCTCTACCTTCCCCTGAATCAGCTGATCCTAGGACCCCATAGAGATGTGTTTTGGGAAGGGTGCAGCAGTGCTTTGATCCAAAAGGACATTTCCTATATTGGTGAAAGCTTCTTTAGTTTTACGGGGAAAAATGCAACTTCATTTTCCCTGCTTGCTTTTGCATTTTGCATTGATTTTTTTCATTAGTAGCTTGCATTACATACAAATATAACTTGCCAGTTTGTATGGGAAGAGTTGATTTCTTGCTTCAAATAGGTGGTTAAAAGATGCCAGTGAGTCACATAGGTATACAGTTATGAATGGGAGGAGCAATCAACATATGGATTTATTTGGGGGGACAGTGGAAGACCAATAATCAGACTCGATTTTTTTTAATGATTTATGGCCAGGGAAAGCAGAACGTGATGACTGTATGATAGCAATCGAAGACAAAAAACTGTGTGAAGACTGATAGGAGTCCCCTGCTATATGACACAGTGGGGATTGAATCTTAAATGCTCTGGAGAAGAGAGGAAGTAGATCCGTGTCAGTCAGATCAGTGAGATGGGTTATACCAACACAAAAGTGTTTCAGATGCTTAGTTAAACCAAAAAAAGATGGAGAAAGATAAGGTGTGGTCAACAAGACAGAGAAGAGATGAGAATTTAGTGATAGATTTGTCTGCAGAGGTATGAAGATCAGGAAAGAAGCAAGGCCTGCTAGAGGAGCAGCAGAGTACATCATGTTCCTGCCCAGATGTTTCTATTTTTTTTATACACCCAATAGATCCTCATATGTTTAAGCAGATTCCTTTTTGCTTTGAAGATTGGTTATCATGGTGTCGACTTGGAAATCTTATATCTTTTAAAAATGTTTTAGAAAGTTTGTAATCCAGCTCTTCTAGAGTTGAACAGTTTATAACTTTCTCTGAAATTACATTTAAACAATGTTGGTTTTATACATTTGGTTTTTATATGCAGTCTTGTAAAGTGAAGGAAGTCGAATCATTTGTGATCCCTTTGCTAGGTAAGTTTCCTATTAAGAGATCAGATTTCTTCACACTCTGTAGAGAGAGTGCAGCATGCATGCACGTTTCTACTTCAGACCTGGTAGGGTATTATGCACAACAAAATTCCTGCTCCCTAAAACCAAGAATATCAAGGGTGGAGGTGGTGCTGTTATATTGTACATGTACCAAACCAGATTGTAATCAATAGATTTAAAAGCTTCATTAAGAAAAAGTTAGAATTTAAAAATCTTTACATGGCATGGTAGAGCATCAAAGAAAATGGATTCGTGATGGCCACATGAGTACATGGTTGTGGGATGATAAAGCAGTCCTAATCACTTAGTTAACTATGCAGTCTCCATTTGTCTGGGGTAAAGTACATCATTTTTAATACCAGTCATAGAGTCCCATTGGAGTGCTTGCCCAAAACCTCTGGCCCTGCCTTATTTCTATGAGTTCCCTGCCCAGCCAGGCATATCTCTTAGAGTTGTCGGGGGTGGAGGGAGAACCCCAGCTGCTTCTGACTCAGAGACCCCACATTCTTCATCCCCCAGTCTCTCGGGATCTACCTAAATTGTGTCAAAAGTGCAGTGACTCCTTAAATGCTGTTCCTTTTGTTTGGTCTTTTTGCTTGTTTTTTTTTTTTGCTATGCCTTCCCTGCTGTCCCTCCCTGCCCCTGATTGGCAGAGGGGCCCTGGTGGCCCCACTCTCGTTCCTGATTGGCGGGGAGGCAAAAACTGGGGGGTTAAATATGTCACGGGTTTTGCCTGCCAGGTGATAAGCGACAGCACTGCTGGGGCCCCTCCGCCTATCAACACAGTGAAAAGAACAAGATAAAAGGATCCACTGTGCAGTACACATCCAGCACCATTTAGGTAGTAGATCCCTACATGATCTCCCTTGGCTTTCTGTGGCCCTGTCTCACAGAGCTAGGGATCATATGAGCCCTGTATTCATTCCTGCTCAGGGCAGGGGGTCGGACTAGATGATCTGCTCAGGTCCCCTCCAACCCTACTTCTGTGAATCTATGAAGAGCTACCTTCCAGTTCAGTTCCTGGTGAAGGGAGTTAACCTTCTTATAGGGAGAAGTGTACCCCAAGATCCAAGGAGCAAAACAGACAGCTCCTCTTCGCTGAAGACATTTACTGAGCCAAAGCCCACCCAGCCAGAGGTGGTCTGTCCTGTCTAAAAATTGAATCCCTCTGTCCTTAATCCAGCCTGCACAGCCTTTAGCATCCCAAAGTAGGCTCAACTGTTCTCTCAGAGGTCTACAGAGTTTAAGCTTAAGCCCTGAAGTTGCTTAGCAGTTCTTGCTCTTCAGACTCTCCCCCCTCACCTGGCTGGCATGTTGTTGACCTTATCTGGCTGTTCTATCCATTTTGATGCCTGTCTCAATCTGCTTCCTTTTGGAATCTCCTCCAGAAGATAAGTATCAAGCCCACCTGAAGCATCTGCAAGGCTATTCAATTCCCTATTGAGGCTGGAGTTCCATCTAGTCTTTTCCTCCATGTAGATGGCTCTGGAACCGAGCAAGGGCTGCCTTTTCCAATGTACAAGCTAGTGAGGGAACAGCAGTGGCACGCAACATTATTACAACGTGAGCACAGTTAAAACAAAAATATTGTGATAAAACCATAATCTGCCACCTTATTGTTTTTAACACCTTGATAAAGCCTATTTAAATATTAGTTTCTCTTTGAGTGCATCAGGCATCTGAATACAAATAGCTCCTCCCTGTATCTCCAGTGAATTTCAGTGGCAATACAGGTTTCTTGCTTTAAAGATTAGGTGGTGGTTTTAATTTGAAAAAAACAGGGCTTGTGGCATCATCATCTATTTTTAATATATTCTGGCATAAAGTTGTTCATATTAAAAGCTTTAACCATGTTCATGCTTTTATTACCATGAGCAATTCAGGGCTTATTCTGACAAGCGGCATAAAGGCAGGCCAAAGAATATTGTGCCCACCTTCTAGTTACAATATTGGTTTTATTTTTCATTCAGATGCATTGCATCAGTTTCTAGCCATTTCATCATCCCACCATTGTGAAAATATGGAATATCTATTTCTTTGTGACAGGGGTGTAGGTTGTAGCTGTGTTGGTCTAAGGACATAGGCAGACAAATTCACCCAAAGAACCTTGTCTGCCTATTTCTTTGTGATGAGTTCAAGAAAATCCATTTGTTACAAATGAGTTTGAAACAGGCTCCAAAGTAATCGACCAAGAAATGCAGTATGTTGCTTGTGCTGCATCCATCCATGTATTCAAACAGTAATAATAAAAAGCCAAGCAAACTTAGTAGCATGGATTATTAAATGAATGATAAGAGAGCCCTGGTCACGTACTTCCTTTGACAGGTAATCTCTTTGTATAGCAGCATGTACTCTTTACTAAGTCTCTAAATGTGCTGGTTTTGTTGCACCTTTTTTTTCCTCAATCAGTAGTTGGCAGGATGAACAGCTAATCAGGTGAAATGCCTACTATGTATTTGGCAGGAAAAACTTTAACATTGTGTCTTGGGCTTCTAGGCTTTCAAAATACGGATGTTTTGCATGCACTGCTTGCTTATTTTCAAATGTACATGTAGAATTTGCATGTGCAGGCCTATCCTCATACATGTATAGAACATGCATGGGATCCACAAATTTTGTGATTTTTCTGTAGTGTCACTCCCTACTAATTACAGGGTCAGCAGGCTGTCCTGGTCTGTATGGACAACCTGTGAGCCAGTTTATCTTGCTCTGCTCCCATTTCCCCATCCCTAAAGTAGAGATTTTTAAAATATACCTTTATTTGTTAAAGCATTTAAGATCTGTGGGTGAAAAGAGCTTATTTGAATAGTATTATTGACAATGTTTATGTTTTGCTGTCAGTACCATGTAATTAGCCATGCTAATTAACAACACTCAATATGGGCACTGCTTGCTTATGCTGAATTTTTAAAAATTTGGCCTCTCAAAAGTACTTGCTGATTATTGAAATAAAATTGTAGGCTTTTTTTCCTCATGTCTTGGTTAGTAATAAGTGTTACACGAGTCATTTTCCCAATTATGGGTCTTTGAGGATTGCAGACTTTTATTGCTGTGTACCTATTTTGCTTTTCTATTGACACTTCCAAGTAATTGAAAAAAATTGGCAAAATAATCTGTGAGTTGGAAACGTTCAAGTATTTCACAAGTTTGTTCTTTCTCTTTTCTGCGTAATATGAATATACTGTATTTATCTGAATCCAAGACTACTTCAGAGTTGACCCACCCCCATCCCCCAATACTTATATTCTGCACCTGGAAAATTATGCAAGTATTATAGTTTTCCATGTACAGAAGCTAATCATTGAAGGGTTACCTTGTATTTGTCTCCCCCCACAGCTGTGGCAGGGAGAACAGGGGCCAAAATGCCAGACCCCTTGCCCCTTGCTCATCTGTGTTGGCTCCCTTGCACTTGCCTCCCACTCCCTGCTGCCTGACCTCTTGCCCCACCATGCCTATGTCTGCCTCCTTGCTGCATGTCCCCTCCACCCCTGCTGCTCACCCTTGAAGGCTCTGGCTCCAGGGGAAACAGCAGTAGTGGCCCTGCCTCTACTCAAATCCAAGATGAGGCTTTTCCTCCCTCCCTACCATGGTTTTTTGG
>NW_005841829.1:7949719-7959509 GCF_000455745.1 Alligator sinensis
GGGGGGGGGGGGGGAATTCTTGTCTTGGATTTGAGTGTATATGGCAGGGGTGGGCAAAATGGCGGATCCAGCCAGCAACCAGACTCCATTTCCCAGCAGCCCTGCCCACGTCACGGCTGGTTTCCATGGAGCAGTATAGCTGTGACAGTGCATGGCCAGGGTTTCCTTGGAGACTGGCCCAAGCAATGTTGGCTGGGCGGGGGGCTGCTCTGTGGCTGGGGCCAGGGTTTTGCAGCTGTAAGTGTGGTCCAGGGCTGAGGCAGAGCTGCGATTCGTTGCCTGAACGCTCCACCAGGGCAGAGCCACAATCTGCTGCCTGTACCCCCTTGCTTGAGGTGTGTGGGCAGCAGATCTCAGCTCTACCGTGGCTCCAGCCCGTGCTGTCACTGCCATAAGATCCCCGCCCCAGAGCAGCTCCCTGCCCAGACGCATGACTTGCCAGCACTGCTTGGGCTGGTCTCCATGGAAACCCTGGCCCCGTGCTGCCATGGTGCTGCTGCTGCCGAAGTCTCCAATGGAAGCCAGCCACAGCAACACGGGCAGGCGCTGCTGGGAAATGGAGTCTGCTGTGGGCCCTCACCTGCCCCAGGTATACGGTAATCTTTATAGATCCTGCTTTTTCTCAAATCTATGTGGTGTGGGTTGTTTTTGTGTTGTCATTTAATGTTCATAAGTAAACTAAATGTGCTGTCCGTTTGGTCTCAGTATCTTGTGAGGAGAGAAACTAGATTGTTTTTAGACCCACTTGAATTCATGCTGTAGGGAAATGTCTGTTATCCATTAATAAGTCTGTTACTAACTTTAAAAATAGCAAATTATCCTTCACAAGTAAGACTTGAAATGCATGTCCAAGGGGGTATGTTTATATAGCTTGAAAATTAAAGTCTGGATCTTGCTTACAGGTAGAGAGCTCCACAGATCTTTTGTACATGCCGTAGCAGCAGTTTAGATCAATATAATAGCTATTTAAAAATGCTCAGCAATGCATATGCAGGTACAAAACTGTTCAATACACCTTTGTAATGGTGTCTTTCATTGAAGGACCTGAAAATGTTTTTATAAACAAACCTTTAAGATAAAGAATATATAGGAAAGATTTTACCTACTACTGAAGCACATTCAGTACCCACACGCCGGGGTGGGCCACAGCAGCTGCTTAGTAGCAAATTAAATATACCACCATAGGTTAGGGCATGCACGATATTTAATTGAAATATCAAGAGGAGGAATTTAACTAAGTAGGATAAGGTGTTTTGTATTCAAATGACAGAATATCCACTTCTGACCCTCTCCCCTCCCTCCATACACACCTCCATGATTACCTTTGCTTCCTCTGTGAGCCAAAACAGCTATTGCTAAATGACGCTGTGAAGTAAAAAGGCAGTTTAAGTTTTGTTAAACTTAAGATACATTTTATGAGTATATTTTCAGTGTCATGAACGTACTTATGCAGATACTCCCCTGTGAGCTGTACCCAAAAACAAAACTATCTGCAATCAAAGCCCAAGCTAAGTGCAGTGCCAAGTAGTAAACACAATATACGCAGTGATGAGTAACCAGATTTAAACAGTTCGCTCAGTTTTATTCATCTACGGTGATTATAGTAATAGGTTTGAATACAGAACGTAATGAAGGAATAACACAAAAAACACTTTGGGGACTACGACTTTTCCTTTATGCTTTTAACATACTCTTGCCACAATGTTTACTTCATGAAGAAATAATTTCATTTGTAGTTAAAGTTTTTACATAATAGGTTTTTTAGTTTTCATGTTGTTTATACTTGAAAGAAAGGAAAAATATTTTTTTATAAAAGATGACCTCAACTATGTTACTGAAAAGTTGCGATGCTCCCAGAAGTTATTGGCAGTGGTTTGCCGATCAGTTGATGTGGAAATACTGTCAGCTCAAAAAGGCGGGGGTTATTGTTAGGGGGTTGGGGCAAGGGGGAGGTGCAGGGAGATCCATCCTAGCTGCAACGAATCCTTTTTTAAAAGTGGATAAAATAATCCTGTAAAAGTATATAAAATAAACTGTACAGAGATCTTTGCTGGCAGTAATAGTTCTCAGACTGTCAGATGAGAAATGAATGAGTATTATGCACTTAGATCAATTTTAAAGACAGTCTGTTTTGGCTCAATTTATTGTCAAGACATTGACACCAAATTTTTTTCTCTTCCCTTAAATGAAGCTTTTAGCATGCAACCTGCAGAGAAAAATGTAGCAGGTCTATTCTAGCCATTCATTGTGTGACTTGAGGATATAAATTCAATCTTTCCTTTTTTTTATTTTTTTTAACTCTTGCAGGTAAAGCCTTGGAAGGAAAAATAACAGTCCAGAAAAACAGGAAGGATCCACGGTCCCTCATTATAACTCTTTCAGTGAACAATATAAAGCAGACATACAGTCTGCAGTGAAAAGTGAGTTACACATACATCTCATGTAACTGCTGTAATCTGTATTCTGGACAAGCAAAAATGATGCATATTTGGTTCCAGATCAGAGTGAGTTTTAGTAGGAATTGATTGGCATACATTATAGAGTGAAACATGCAATACACCAGTTCTGAGCCCCTTCCATAGCTGGGAGGGGAGGGGAGGAAAGGAAAGTATCTCTAATAAAGCAAATTGTTAGAAAATGTCAGATGCAAGTTTGACAATATTCTGACAAAGAATGACAAATAACAAACACTCAGTTTTATTTAGAACATGGTTTATTCTTGCTGTGCCAGCTTACAACCCTTGCAACAAAAAAGAAGTCTTGTACAGTTTCTTAGCATAGGTGAAACGAAAAGTCAAATCATGTCCAGATTCTGTATAGTTTTCATTTGGAAACCCTTGGTGGACAGAAGTACTTCAGGATTTGGCCACATTCCTGTGTTGGTAAAGACTTTGTTTTTACAGCATTTCTTTTACTCTGTGAAGTATTAGCAATATTACATTGTATTTGTCAAAAATAAACCATCAAAGTACTGTTGTCTTAATTTGTACTGTTCATTTATTAGATCATTCACAATTCTGATATCGTCAATGGTTTCCTCTTGTCATTACTGAGATTTTTTTCCCTGGGCTGCATTTGGGTAATACCGGTATTTTTCCTCGTCTCCTCCTTGTCCTCCATCGCACAAAATAGCAGACAGTTGTCATATCCTAGCCAACAGGATCTCATGCAGTTAGCATTAAAGTTCTACCTACCACAAAGCCCAGAGGCAAAAAGCTTGGAATTCCAGCCCTTACGAACGTGGGCTGAATCTAAATAGGTTCATCTCAAGGCAGCGCTGATAGGCTTCTTACAAACAAGCATTGATTACGGAGCCAAAATTGCTACTGGGGTCTTCCTGGCTGAACTTGTAACGAGGCCAGTGTTGTAGACATACGTTGCCATTTCCCCCTTTGCTCTCCTTTTGTACGCTTATGTTTTTCAACAGCAAGGGGAAAATATTTATATATTTACGTAATCATATAGTCTATTTATTTATTTATTTTATATGAGGTTTGTACACAAGATGAAAATTTTATCCTGTGTGAAAACTACTATAAGCATCATTTTCATTACTTATTGGCATACATTCTTATAAATGGGAAACTCCAAAGTTTCCAGGCCAATTTTTTTCAAAAGAGTTGACTCATTTGAACTGGAGGCAAGAATTTCTCTCTCGTGTGTTTCCTGGACAATCACGGTTACAACATCATCCAGCGCTATTATTAATTCATTTAGGTAGCTAAGAGCAGTTAATGCTGAACATTTCTTGAAGTCCAGCTACAAGTTAAGATGATGGTTTATAACTGAAGTAATGCAGTGGAATGTATTGTAAACAAGACAAACAAGCAAATCTGATCCTAAAATTCAGAAAAGACTAAAGATTTAACCCCTGCAAGACTCTTCTCTAGATAGGAAATTTGTTCACTTTTTCCTGTATTGTGCTGATTTTATTTTTCATTAGAAACTGCTATTCCCCTGTAGTTGACAAAAACTGGCACCCCAAATCTGAGGGTAGTTGCTGGTATCAATCAGATCAGTTTATAGGCAGTCACAACGCAGTTATCAGGCGGGCTAAATACAGACAGTTAAAAAGCCCAAGGCTGAATCAGTTCAATCTTTGCAAGTTAGTCTAAGCTACGTAAATTGAACTGTGATAAGCAAGTGAACAGACATTTGCTCTTGATTCTGGAAATGGAGCCACATGCCTATAAGTAGTCCAGGCCAGAAACAAGAGGGCGCTGGAGCATCCCTTCTTGCTCAGCTGGAGCAGACAGCTTGGGCCAAGTTAGCCCACCCACCCTGTGAGGGAGAGGGCTGTAGGGGAGGTGCAAAGCATCCTGGGAGGCTGGGGGACTGAGTTAACTGAGTTTGATTAAATCAGTTTATTGAACTTCTGTCCCAGATTCCTTCCAGATTCAAGTTAAGTCTGATATTACATCCATCCAGGTTTATCTTAAGCCAGTTTGGGACCTTTTGAAAGTGGTTTATGTGCACTGAACTTCTATAACCCAGCATGTAACTGGCCTCAGTGAAATTTGTTTGTGTTAGTCAGGTTTAATGAAAATGATCCTCGGCTATGGAAATGTACTTAGTTTTTCATCTGTGGTAATCTATAAGCAGAGAAAGTACAAAAGAGTCAAGACTTACGTTCTTGATAATGCTTGACAAGTATGAAGTCTATGCCAGCATATGGTTAGTGGAACTATCTTTATAGTCTGCTAGCATCTGGAACATGTACCAGATAAAAGGAAGGTAGGTAGATGCAATGGTATGTTTACAGCTGATCCAACAAGTGAGATATAAGTACAGGCAACCCTTGCTTTACTCTGTTTCGCTTAGCGCTATTTTGCTATAACCCTCATTTTACATTGATACCTGATTCCACTTAGCCCTCAGTGAGTTTCATTATAACACCCATGAGCAGTCCTACATTGGTTTTGCTTAATGCTATTCGGCGTAACGCTCGGTTTTTCGGGAACCAGTTAAGAGCACTAAGCGGGGGTTGTCTGTATGAGCAAATTTGAGTTTATTCAGAAGAGGCTGAAGTAGTAACTACTGCAAGATACTTCCAGATACTTTTACTAATGTATTAACCTTTCTTTATTGTGCTCATTTATCTTTTGAGTGAGCCAGGTTGTGTTGAATCCTGATTGTTAGCAATATGTGGGTTTGAGTTTGAGTTCATTCCTCCTGAATAAATGTTCTGATTTATGTTTGTAAATGCAATTTTAGAACATCTGTAAGCCTTGGGAATGAAATCCTCAATGTTCCATTAGTTCATAGGCCCCCAGGAAGCTGACTTGCCTACTTTAATAGGCCAAGCTGAATGAAAGTCAGTTTAAATTAAATGAAATGCAGTTTGTTTAACACATGCACAGCTTTATTTTAATTTTTAAAAAATCTTTACTTCTAAAAAAGAATAGATTTTTAGATGATTACCTTCACAATATGTATTGTAACTAAATGCAATTCTAATAGAAAGCTACTGTAAACTTTTATGCATATACCTCAATTCAGTATAAAGGTATTAAAGACTTAAATGCATGAGATTTGAAATTAACTTAAGTGTTGACTATTAAGTCCATAGTTTTTAGCAATAACAAGGATTCTCTCTCATATATAGCATGCCTGTGTGTGTCTATAACATACTTATATCTAGAATTGTGTGTGTGTATATGTTTGTGTGTGTGAGAGAGAAAAATGTGTACACAATATTTTGTGGCTTCTTTTAAATTTTTCTATTGAAGATTTCCAAAAGAAAATGAAATTTGGGAGGTAGTAATGGACTTGGTTAACTTTCCCAACCAAAAACTATTAAATAAATACATAACATCTTCAGTTGGGGTGTGATAAATATTTTATTCAGTCCCTAACCTTAAGCCATTACTTGAAAAGTTAACTTTTTCATGAGAAAATTAAAACTAGGATCCCCAAGAATATTGTTTTCAGTTGTGGTTAATGATTAATTTATTTAATGGTTCAAAGACAATGTAGGCTAACAGATTGGTCATGTGGTATAGTAACTACACATTTTGAGGATAAAGTTGCCATATTTAATTATCTTTTTAGTGGCCTATAATTATGTTATGGCCTTCACAGCCCCCAGAATAATAAATAGTTTGATAAAATCATTTATTATCTGTTAACATTCTTTGCAATAAAGTACAATTTGCTCTGTTTGTAAATACTAAGTCCTGGAACCATGTAGAGCTGTTTGAGCACAGAACTGATTAGAGATCAGATCTCTAATCCACTGGCTAAGTGTGCTGCCAATAAAAATGTAGTTATCTATGGCACTTACAAATTTGTGTGTGTGTGTGTGTGTCAATAATGTGTAGCATGTGAGATCCAAGACCTCTATCACCATACTTTTGTTACACTCGGTGGTTAAATCAAGGAAAACAAACATCTCCCCATCCACCAGGACCTCAACCATGCCCCTCACCATCCTCTCAAGTCGTGCAAGCCCTTCTGGATCCACGCACTTAACCTTCAACAATGTAACTTCAACACTGATGAAGCTTAGAAAACTGAATGGTCCCAAATACACATCTCATGATAGAGTCAACGCAGAAGGTCCCTGGCTTTGATCTCCTGTGATGTTCATAGGCAACTCTAAATCATATCCTCACAAACCATGGGAGATGTGGATACTTGATGCACAAATGAAAAATTAAAAACTCTCCAGTGCACAACTGTGGTCACCCAGTCATAAGATCACTCCTTGGATAAACACTAGAGCTTGCTTATGTTTAGTTTGACTAAGGTGTTCAAACTTCTGTGTCTAAGTCTGCGCACCTTTCAATATAAGTTGCCTGACATATAGCAGTGCTGCGGCCTCAGTGCTCCTGCCTCTTGTTCAGGTGCTAAACTACAGCACCCCAATCTGAAAATGTTGAGCTGTGTCTTAGCGGTAAACTTCTTGATCTGTGGCTCCCGAGTGTTTGCCCAGCCAAGCTGCAAAATGAATTTCCTAGTTTCTCTTCAGAGAGAATGGAAGCAAGACATTAATGTGGATGCAACTCCAGGTCCTTCATTAGCAAATGTCTCTTCAATGAGCGTCATGCTGGGGTCCCTAATAGGATTTTTTTTCATGTGCGCCTCAGTTTGCCCTTGCTCTCTACTCTGTTGTATGGTGCTTACTCTAATGAGATGTATCTCCTGTGATCAAGAAAAAGAGACCTTTTTATCTTCAAATAGACAAAGCTCTGAGAGGAATTTGGAAAGGTGGTAAATCTGTTACCTGACTTGTTACAGGATATATTCCCTAACAGACATTCACATAGACTGCAAGTAAGATTGCAAGATAGTTTGTTTTGGTTTCAGGAGAGGTACATTTTAAAATGTATAACTTGTTTGGGAGTTGCCATTATCTTCTATAACATCTAGTTTAGTAATGCATGAAGCTCTCTGCAGTAATGATTCTAAACATTTTATGTGCTTGGTTAAATTTTACTTGGAGGAAAAATATCTGCCACTGTATCCAGTGGGATTTGTGGTGTGCCACTGCAGCCTTACAAGCACCTGGTTATGACTTCATCTCTGGAGGAAATCTGATGAGCCTAAATTCCAAGAATTAAATTCAGAAGAGTAAAAAATGCAAAGGAAGGGTTACAGCTGAAGGCTTGGGAAAGGCCTGATACTTAAGCCACTTCACTAATTGCCTGTTGGAAAACCATTTCTGTTCAAAAACATTTGATCTTGAAAAATATGAAGGAGAAGTATCCAATTTACAGCAGCTTGTCTACTATTGGTTATAGAATATAATAAGGTTTGCTGCATTTTAGATTTTCCCCAACACAAAAATAATCCAATATCTTTCTTTTGAGATGGTACCTGCCTTTTATGAACATGAGCCAAAGTTTTGGGTAAAATAGATTTCCAGTAAATTTGAGAGAGAGTTTGTGCCTTTAAAAGTTAAATCTATATACTACAGTAATATAAATGTAGACAAATTAAAGTGAAGAGAACTGTTTGAATAGTTCCTTCTCCAGTTACTGCTAAAGGCCCGATACCTATTGGAAGGTTGTCACCTTACATTCACTTAAAACGGTGCAGTCAGTTGCTTACAATTGTGTGGAATCTCGTATTGTGATCTTGACATGTAGGTATCCCTGCATTTTGTTTTCTAAGAGTATCAAAACCTATGATTCTATCTTTATGCATACAGTCAAGTTCTCAGAGTGAAATCTACATATGAACAAATGTGCGCCCAGGTGACAGATTTTCATTCCTGCACAAGCACATGGTAAATATGCATATGTGAATGACTCTGCACTGTGTACAGGTGTTAGTGCCTATTAAAATAAGTATGTATGAATAATTGTGTGTACACAAATAAAGACTTAATTTTTTTTTAAACAAAAGGCAAGTGAACATTTCTTCCATTATTTGCTTTGGGCTCTTAACATTATATAAACCAGGGGCAGGCGGAGGGCCACTTACGGAGTTTCAGCAAGCTGTTGAAGGCCGCATTGGTAGCCCCTCCCCTTGACAGATGCCCCACCCCTGATCGCCATCTTGTGATCAGAAGTCCTAACCCCTGACCTTTGCCACCAGAAGTCGTGTTCCCCCCACCCCCATTGTCCCTAGAAGTACTTCTTTCAGCAAAAGTTTTTGCCATCTTGGAACCAGGAAAAGTTATACTTTAAAAAGTATACTTATACTTTTTTATCAAGTTATACTTTAAAAAGTGAACATCTACAGCATTCATTAATTTGATTTTTAAAAATATTTTTGCCCTGATTTACATATATTTGTGTAGTGTACATAGAGGTGATTGCACAATAGCTTAAAATGAAGTCTTACTCTTGTATGTTGTGGGAGTGGGTATAGGTTTGTGGGGGGCTGTGGGTATGTGGGGTAAGAGCATGCATGTGGATACGGGTGTGAGTGGGTATGGGTTTTGTGGGGGTCTGCGTGTATGACCATGCGAGGGAGTGTGGGTTCATGCATATGGTGGAGTGTGCATGTGGGACTCAGCCTATGAACACACACACGCACTCCCTGCCTGCACGCACATTCCCTGCCTCCATATGCACACGCACACTCCCTGCCTGTCTGCAGACACGCACACACGCAGATGCAGGCGGCAAGCACCCACAGATGTCTGCAGCGCTTCTTTCAGGGGGTGCACCACTAATCTCAGGGGGTGTATGTCCACCTGCATGCACCCCCTATGCATTGCTAATGCCTGCTTGCCTGCCTGCGCAAGCATGCATATGCACACTGTCTCTAGTGGGTTATGGAATAGTTTACTGATTCGTTTTGATGCACTGGCTGAGGGAGTAGTTAGCTGATTGCACGATTTCACAATGATTACACACTTAATTCATACAACACAATTTTATTTTAAAACTCTTTGCTACGTATATAACACTGCTTAGCTTTAAGAAACACCACAAACATTAAAAACACAATAATTACATATATCAGAAACAATGCTCCGAATGCACTTCCTTCCCAAACAATGCTATAAGAATTAGTGTTACAAAAACAACTACAATTACAACTAAAAGTTAAATTTGAATCAATACTATTATTTTTCATAATATACTTACAATCCTAGAATTCCAAGAAGCCAAATACCAAAATATGGTTTCATTCCTCAGTAGTACGATTTAATGGGTTGGCCTCAGTAGTACGATTCAATGGGCTCGCCTCAGCAATACAATTCAATAGGCTGGCCTCAGCAGTGATAGGACTAAGTCCCCTTCCTTCAGCCCCTTTCAGGCGCTCTGCAGCTTCAGCGTGAACTAAGAAATTCGTGTTCACGGAGAGGTTGGGTCAGGTGATCAGTCTGTTCCGG
>NW_005841829.1:7959623-7979011 GCF_000455745.1 Alligator sinensis
TTTTTTTTTACCAGTCTGGTTAAAAGGCCCTAGGCTTTGATGTCTCGGAACTCAGGATATTTGCTTTCTTTGTAAAAGACTTCTAAAGATACAATTTAAATTAAGGCTTTAAGTGAAGTCAGGACATTTTTCACGTAGCCCCAAAACAATGAGCTAGATAAGGAGATAAATCCTATCTTCTTCCTGAAACTGGCTAATGGGCAACCTTTACAAACATTCAAATTATTTCATTCAATATGACACACACCCCCACATCCACACCTACACCCACCCACCTGTGCTCCTCCATCTGGCGATGCAGTCAGCAGCCATGTGGCACTGGAGCAAGGCAGGGGGCAGGAAGGGAGTGAAATGGCTGGGGGTGGGGTGGGGCTGGGCTGTTCAGTCCTGCTGAGGCTCCCCCTGGGTCCTACTGCCCCTGGCTCTTGTCCGCTTTGACAGGCTGCCAGGGCAGATAAATAATAATTTTCTAAATTTTTAAGGGGCCCTGTGGGCCAGATAGAATGGCCTGGTGGGCCATATTTTGCCTGCCCCTGTTACAAACACTATTTACCTTTCAGATAAATCTGGGTCATATTCTTAACAGATAGATAATGCAGCATAGCTTCATCTACACCAGGAATAGCAATTATTTCAGCTGATGGGCTGCTTAACAACTTCTGGTGAGCTGTTGAAGCCAGCAAGGGTAGCCCCCCGATCCCCATCCTTCCAGACAGGTGCCCCTACCTGCTGACTGCTGAACATCATTTTGGTACTGGAAGTCCTGCTTCCTAACCCCTGACTTTTGCCACCAGTCCATCCTCTTGCCCTCCCCCTTTTGGGAGTGGGGTTTGCCATCTCGGAACAGGGGAAAAAATCATATATTAAAACTCAAACCTCTACTATAACATTTTATATAAAGAGAGGTGATTGCATAGTAAGTCGAAATAAAGCCTTACTCTTGTGTATTGTGTGTGTGGGGGGGGGTGTAGTTTGGTGTGGGCAACCTGCCATATGCCCCCTCCATAGCACACAGCCCCTGCCATTGGTGGCAGCAGCAGCAAGTGGTGGGCCCTTAGGGTGCTCATGGCCTGCAGCAGGCAGAGCCCTACACTAAAGCTCATGTGGTAAGCTTTAATTAAAGCGCCCCTGCAGCCATTTTGAAATGCAGGGACACTGAATACATGGGATGTGGAGGCTGCTGGAGCATGCTAATTAGCTTGCTCTTAATTAGCATGCTCCAGCAGACTTGCAGCAGACTTTTAATAGAGTCTGCTCCAGCGCGTGCTAATTGGCACACGTCAGAGCAGAGCTCCAGCACATGTATAGGTGCCATTTGAGAACTCATGGAGATCAGGTGAGGTCCTGGATGATTGGAAAAAGGCAAATATAGTGCACATTCTTAACTAAGGGAAGGCAGAGGATCTGGAAAACTACAGATTACTCAGCATGACCTCAATACCTGGAAAGATCATAGAGCAGGTCCTCAAGGAATCTATTATGAAGCACCTACAGGAGAACAAGGTGATCAGGAACAACCACCATGGATCTGCCAAAAGCAAGTCTTGCCTGACCACCCAAATTTCTTTCTATGATAAAGTGATAGGCTCTGTGAATATTGGGAGAGCAGTGGATATGATAAACTTTGACTTTAGCAAGGCTTTTGACACTGTCTCTGTTTTAACACTGTCTCAGGACATTCTCCTTAACAAGCTAAGGGAGAACAGATTAATAGAAAGTACTGTAAAGTGGGTAAATCACTGGATTATCATTTTCAGCAAGTAGTCATCAGTGGCTTGATGTCCAGTTGAGAGGAAGTACCAAGTGGGGTTCCCCAGGGGTCTGTCCTGGGTCTGGGACTGTTCAGTATGTTCATTAATGATTTGGATGATGGGATGGAGTGCACAATTAGCAAATCTGCAGACACTAAATTGAGTGAAGTTGCAGACACTCTGGAGGCTAGGGATACATTGAGAATGAGAATGACCCATATTGATTGTAGAAACAGTTCAGAATCAATTGGATTAGATTCAGCAAGGACAAGTGCAAAGTGCTGCACTTGGGACAGAATAATTGCATGCACAGATACAAACTGGGGAATGATACAGACTAGGGTGCAGTACTGCAGGACTGGGGGGTTATACCAAGACCCTAAACTGAATATGAAGGCACAGTCATGCTCCTGTTGCCAAAAAAAAATTCACAGAATACTAGTTGTATCTGTAGGAGTGTCATTTGCAAATTAGGGGAAGTGATTCTTTCATTCTATTAAGAACTGGCAAGGCCTCACCCGAAGTATTTGCTCAGTTTGCGGTCCCACGCTTCACAAAGGATGTGGACATATTGGAAAAAGTTTGGAAGAAAGCAACAAAAATGATTAGGGTCCTGGGAAGCGAGACTTACGAGGAAAGGCTGAAAGAACTTGGATAACTGAGTCTAGAGAAGACAAAACTGAGCGGGGATTTGATAACAGTCTTCAAATATCTGAAAAAAATGGCTGTAGAAAGGATGAAGATGGATTTTCTTTGTGGCCATAGGGGACAGAACTAGGAGCAGTGACCTCAAGCTGCATCAGAGGAAATGTAGGTTGGAGATGAGGAGAAAATTCCTGATTATGAGGGTGATCAAACACTGGACCTACACAAATTGTGGGTTCTTCATCCTTGAAAGTTTTTAGCACCAGTTTGGACAGACACTTGGCTGGGATGGTTTGGTCAGGGACTAGACTAGGTGACCTTGTGAGGTCCCTTCCATCCCTACTTTTCTATGATCCTGTTCTGCTTTTAGAATATTTGTAGAATATTTTTTTCAGGGTACAAAAAACGTGTATCCTGAAAAATGCTGATAAGTTGGCAGTATAAGAAAACCATGGTCACCTGAAGCCTATATTAACTGCGGAGGAATGGAGGAGGAGGAGGACGTTTACAAGTTCTTTGCCGGAGGGAAAAAAAAAGTTAACTTTTATTTCCAGTAAGGTTTATTTCATTTGTAATATGACAACGTGCTCTGTTGGAGAGTTAGACATTTCAATGTATAATACAAAAGTTAGGCAAGTTGCTTCTGAGTTGCCAGCAGGAACGTGTGCGAGTAAAATAACTCCAAAGCTGAGAGACTTTTCTAGACTGTACATGTATACATTTGATTTATTTTTACAATTGAAAAATCTCTGCAACAGATTTTCTTAATGATTATTTGCTTGGCTCTGTTCTTAATTACTTTACTTGTTTTTATTCCTCCTAACTTTGCACAGGGGGTTGAGGTGTGTTTTCCCTTTTTCTTCACAACTAGTTTCTGAATGCTATGGTTAGCATGCTTAATGGAATATTAACAATCCCACCATTAATAATGCCTAGAAGAGGAGAAATGGATATGTCCTTAATAGGGCTGTGCAAAATGTCATCAAGTGTTTCGCTTCAAAGCTGTCTCCATGCGTTTTGAGCTCGAAACAGCAAAATCAAAAAGAAATGAAAAACTTCAAAACAGCTTTGAAATAAAATGAGTGCACTCGAAATGTGTCAAGTTTTGAAGCAGCCTGGTGGCAGGAGGCTGAAGAGAGCCAGGGCTGTGCTCTGAGTGGCTCCGCAGCCCCGTGGAGCTCAGCCCAGCGGCGGGAGGCGAAGAGCCAGGGCTGCGCTCCACTTCCCACTGCTGAGCTGAGCTTAATGGGGCTGCAGAGCCGCTCTGAGCACAGCTCTGCCTCTCCCCTGCCTCCCGCCACCAGGCTGGATGATAGGAGGCTGCCTCTGCTGCCTGGGGCCAGCGACAGCATTGGTCTTCCCTGGCGCTGGGCGCAGGCTGTGCCCAGCACCAGTCCCAGGAGTCAGTGGCAGCCTCCTGTCATCTGGCACAGATCTGGGGGCCCGCACCCCCAGGAGAAGTCTGGCACAGCCCCACAGCCCTCCCGGTAGTGCAGGCCCCCGGAGCTGTGCACCAGATGACAAGAAGCTGCCGCTACCGGCAAGTATCACAAGTTTGGGTTTTTGAAGTTTGACATGCTGTTTCTCGGAAACCTGTGCACCTGTCTCCTTGAAACTTGGCAGGATTCATACCCTCAAAGTGCTACCATCCCTGCAATTGCCATCCAAATCAGGCAAGAAATGACAAAGTTTAAGGCATTTTCATGATTCCCCATTATAGCCTACGGGCGAAACATCAAAACAGTGAAACAGTTTTGATGAAACGAAACGGAACAGCGCTTCAAAACAAAACAAAATGATGAAATGAAATGCTGTCCCTTTGAAACAGCGAAACGAACATTGAAACGAAATGATGGTGTTTTGCACAGCCCTAGTCCTTAATCCTCTGGATTTGGAGTACAAGAGCTCTGAATCTAATTCAGAGCTCTCTGTATAACTTGTAGAAATATGAATATGGAAATTGTATCAAGAGAGAATTATGTGAGTTCTTCAGGTGGAGTATTGGTATTTGCAAGATTGAAGCGAAACTTTGTATCTGTTTTGGTCTGCCTCAGGTCTCAATCTATAGAATGGAAGCAATGCTTTCTTCCTCTCCTGGAGTATTGTAAATTCACTTAAGATTTGTTTGATAACTGAGTATGTGGGCCATGTAAGGATCTTTAAAAAGAGTAACTGAAGATGGTTTACAGCATTCAAAATGCAGAACATTGAATAGGCATTAACTAATACCTCACTAGTGGTGGAAAAAATGACATCCAGTTAAACACATTGTGTATAATGTGTGATGTGGCAAGGATTAAGCACAGAGAGCAACTAAACTAGTGTCATGAGGACAGTAGAGAATTGTACAGAGAGGCTTGAGAGGTTAAATGAGTGTAGATAATTATCCAGTTGAGTTTCCTTTGTATAATGTGGAGTGCATAGTGGGCACCATGAGGAAACCATAGTATAAAGAAGCTCATGTACAATAGAAGATAACAGGTCAAAGCTATTTTGATTGTGTAGGAGACTGTATGTGAGAGAATGTTTCATCTCAGCCACTGGTTGGATGCAAGTCCGAGTATCTTAAAATGGTTATGTTTAAATGAATATTTGGACTAACATAATATCAGTGGATAAAATATAGATCTTAGAGTTGGCAGTAATAGATACTATTGTTAGCAGTTAAGGAATAAAGGGATGAGAAGAACCATGTACCATCTTGCTGAGATTATTGGTCCCTCTAGATCTGCTGTAAGATATGCAAGGAGGCTTGTGTGTACTGTCCACCTGCTATTCTGTGTATGACGGACTGCCCTCTCTAGTGTTGGCTGTATTTTAATTGCTACTGAATTCTGAGCTAACAAGTCTCATTTTTGCTCTCTAAGTTAAAATGAGCCTTTTGAAAGGAAATCCAAGAACTTTTTGGGGAGTGAGGGTTTCTACTTTCCTTGACTTATTGCTAGTAATTCCAGTGGTCATATTTCCCTGGACAAACCATGGCAAACTAAATGGTGGACATTTGGCCTTAACCACAGGGAAAAAAGTGCCATGCAGCAATCGAGATGCATCTTGATAACATTTCCATTGCTGCTCCCACAATGATTAGCCAAAGCAAAACAAAAGCCTCTAAATGAGAGCAATAGCAAATTAAAGACTAATAAAACTTACTCAACAAGTTAATTCTATTTTCCACTTGGGTACTACTCAAAAGCTCCTATGGAAATTTGTGTCTGGAGTAAAAAGTAAGTATGCTTCTGTGAGGAGGCGGGGGGTGGAATTAACTCCCTCACAATAAAAACAAAATTACTTTCCTCTGATTTGATTGGCAGAGTTGCTATTTAAATGTCTTCCTCGTACTTGAAGATTGAAGGGCCTTTGTGATTTGTGGGAAAATTTTGAGGGAGTCGGGTATCCACAGTACACTGCCTAGGTTCTTATCTTGTTTCCTCTTTCTTGTGTTACATTATTCTCCTGTCAAAATAGATGTTGGAGGTTTCTAAAATCAAGTGTGTTGATTTGGAGGCGTGATATGTAAAATGGATATGAAAATGGTTATGTAAGGTATATAATGGGGGACTGAAACACTAGTTTGTCTGCACTAGGGATTTCCAGCAGTGCTAATTTCCCTTATGTAGACAACCTGCAATTATTACTAGTGTAATCCATGATGACAGATGCTGTTCTTCATACTGGTTCAATATATCTGCACCAGAAATTTCCTTAATGCAGACTGGTATTTAATCTAACCAGATGCAAAAGTTACTATTTCTTTAGAGCTATAAGATAAGGACTTTACATATACTTGGTGGTTTAGCCAAGGCAGGCATCTTTTTTTTAGTTCATATGCCTGGTTCTAAAGATTTTGGCAATGTTTTTGAATTGGGTGTGCTTTTACCAACAAATATTATTTGAATGTTACACTAGAGTGACGGAGATATTTTCACTGGATATATACAAAGGATGATCCAGTGGTTAGTGTTGTCCTGGGACTCAGGAGTTCTAGCTCTGTAAGTACCTTAGATAAAAATAAAGAACAAATGGGGTAACTGCACAACTAAAAAATCCTCTAAGTTAGGACTGAATGTTGATTAAACCTTTTGATGAATTATGCAAAGAGAATGAGTACGGAGGGAGTCTCCTAATAACATTGACCTCTGCCACAACACGGGACATCCTAAAACCAAAATCCACTCAGCTGGAAAATTGAGTGAGGTGTGGGAGTGGAGCAGGACGATGCTGTGACTCAGATGCTGTCACTGTGCTATGCTTGCCTGCATGATTAGATTGACACAAAGCTTTAAGTAGAGAAAAGAAGGTGTCGGGAAGCTCCAATAGATTTCGTCTCACATCAGTATGTGTATCACCTTTCCTCTGACAGATCCCTCCCCCCCTCGGTCCTTCACAACGCAGGGCTTCCCTGAAGAGCTAAAGGCATGGATTTCTCTCATGTTGAAGTTGGGGGGGGGAGGATGGATTATTTTGCTTTTTAAAAGAGTAAGAATGTTGGGTAGAAAAGGAAGGTTCCTTATTCAGGCACCAATCCCTTCAACACAAGGATCAACATTTTTCAAAAGCACCGAGTGATTTTTTGCATACCACAATTTTGGCATGCAGAAGTTCAACCTCTTTTAAAAATGGGTCTGTGTAACCAGGTTCATACTCCAAAGGTGGCTGGAATGCATCCTGGCGGCCACGCAACCCTTACCCCGCTTTGCTCTGGGGCGCCCTCCTTATCACTCACCCACCATGCCATTGAGTAATTATTCGATTGAAAGGAAAGATGCCTAGTAAGTCCTAGAGTGAGCCCTAGTTCTTCTAGATGCCAGCTAGTTTTCCCAAGGTACCAGTTAGCCTTAATGACTTTGGTGGACATTTGTCCCCAACCCAATACCAGGCCACCTCAGGCCTTTCTACCTTTGTTGGGGTATCAGCCCCTTTTCTCTTGCTGGTTCCTTTAGCCCTAGGCCCACTGTGCTAGGCAAGACTTTTGGGTCCCAGCTCAAATCTTGCCCCCTCAGATTGTGCCCTGCTTGGGCTATAGGCCACTAGCCCTGATCTTGCCCAACTAGCACTGTCTCCACCCTGCTTCAGCCACTGAGCTCCATCTGGGCCCCTAGCCTTGGTCTCACCCATCTAGGGCTATCTCTGCCCAGCCTCAGGCACTGCACCTGCTCTGGCTCAACCTGTGCTCCTGGCCCCGGGGTCCTTCATGCTGGGCCCCTGGCCCTGGCTCTGCCCTCCCTGGGCACTGAGCCCCCTGGCTCTTGTGCAGCTCCTGTCCAAACTAGGCTTTCTCTCTCTCACTCCAGGCTTAGAATTGTCCCCGCAGGTCTGAGATCCAAATCAAGGCCACTAAACACTGGGGCCTCCTAGCACTCCACTGTGGGTTAAACCCCTAGGCATTCCTCGGACACACTGCCATGGCCTCTGCTCACACCCCTTTCAGCCACTTGCAAACCACGAGTAGAAACTAACCCAGCAGTAAGCCTTCTCGCAAACACAACTAAACCCCCTCTGGGTCCAAACAAAGAATAAACTCGACCACCTGGGTGACAGTGATCATCACCTGCTGGAATTTACTATCCAGGGCAGGGTGGTGAAAGCAAGCAGCAAGGTAGAGGTCCTCAACTTCAGGAGGGCTGACTTCTATAAGCTAAGAAGGCTAGTAGGAGACACATTGGGGTCTCAGAGCTTCGTTGAGATGGGAGTCCAAGACAGGTGGTTGTTCCTCAAGGAGACAATCCTCTGAGCTCAAAGGGAGTCAGTCCCAATGAGCACCAAGGGGGGCAGGAGTGCTAAGAAGCCCCCATGGCTCGGCAAAAGCATCCAGGGATGCCTGAAGGCAAAAAAGGAGGCAAACAAACAGTGGAAGCAAGGGGCTATCACCAAGGAGGATTACGTCTCTGTTGCTCAGGATTGCAGGGAGGCGGTTAGGAAGGCCAAGGCAGAGATGGAGCTAGGGCTAGCGATCAGAATTAAGGATAATAAGTCCTTTTTTCGAATACATAGGGAGTAAGAAGGAGGCACCGGCTAATGTAGGGCCCCTACAGGATAGGCGTGGCAATCTGATGATTGCAGCAAACGAAAAAGCTGACCTCTTTAACGAATTCTTTGCCTCCATATTCCTGAACAGGGAGTGAGCTATCTCCCCCACTAGAATTGTGGATGGACCCAGGGGAGGCACCGCCATGCCTAGGGTCAGGGATGACCTAGTTAGGGAACTTTTGGAGGGGCTGGATGTGTTTATATCAGTAGGTCCAGATGCTCTTCACCCAAGGGTGCTGAGGGAATTGGCGGGGGTCATAGTGGGGCCCCTGGCATGGCTCTGAGCACTTGTGGGGCACTAGCCATGTACCAGAGGATTGGAAAAGGGCCAGTGTGGTCCCCATTTACAAGAAGGGGAGAAAAGAGAACCCTGGCAATTATAGCCCAGTCAGTCTTACCTTAGTCCTTGGGAAAACATTGAGAAAATTATCAAGGAGCACATCTGCAAGGGCCCAGCAGGAGAGGTAATGCTCAGGGGCAACCAACACGGGTTCACTGAGGGCAGGTCCTACCTGACTAACCTGTTTTCTTTTTATGATCAGGTCACAAAGTCCCTGGATGAGGGTGTCAGGGTGGATATCATCTTCCTGGACTTTAAGAAGGCCTTAAACAGTTTTCCACCACATTCCCTTAAAAAAAACTAAGTGACTGTGGCATTGATGCCTACACAGTCAGATGGGTGGCAAATTGGCTAGATGGTCGCACCCAGAGAGTGGTGGTGGATGGGTCATTTTTGAGCTGGAGGGAAGTGGGCAGTGGAGTCCCCCAGGGCTTGGTCCTGAGGCCTGTACTGTTCAATGTGTTTATCAGTGATTTGGATGTGGGTGTGGAAAGCACGCTGTCCAGATTTGCTGACAACACCAAGTTGTGGGGCAAGGTGGGCACGCTGGAGGGGAGGGACAGAATCCAGCTAGATCTAGACAGGTTACACAGGTGGGCAGATGAGAATAGGATGGAGTTTAATGCAGACAAGTGCAGGGTGCTGCATCTCGGGAGAAGGAACCAGCAACACACCTATAGGCTGGGGAACACCCTTCTTGTCCACACAATGGCAGAAAGGGATCTTGGAGTCATTGTTGACTCCTGGATGTACATGAGCCGCCAATGTGAGGAAGCGATCAGTAAGGCTAACTGCACCTTGTCGTGCATCTACAGATGCATCACAAGCAGGTCCAGGAAGGTGATCCTTCCCCTCAATGCGACACTGGTTAGGCCGCAGTTGGAGTACTAAGTCCAATTCTGGGCACTGTACCTCAAGAGGGATGTGGCTAGCATTGAGAGGGTCCAGAGGAGGGCCACTTGCATGGTCAAGGGGCAGCAGGGCAGGCCCTACGAAGAGAGGCTAAAGGGCCTGAACCTATTCAGCCTCCACAAGAGAAGGCTGAGAGGGGATCTGGTGGCCGTTTACAAACTCACCAGGGGGGACCAGCGGGAACTGGGGAGGCTCTGTTCCCCCGGGTACCACCCAGGGTTACTAGGAATAACGGCCACAAATTGTTAGAGAGAAGGTTCAGACTAGACATCAGGAGACATTGCTTTACAGTTAGGGCTGCCAGGCTCTGGAATGGGCTCCCAAGTGAGGTGGTGCTCTCTCTTACCTGGGGGGTCTTCAAGAGGAGGCTGGACAGATATTTGGCTGGGGTGATATGATCCTGGCACCTGTTCCTGCCTGGGGACTGATGATCTGTTTAGGTCCCTTCCAACCCTAAGTACTATGATACTATGAATGGCTACTTGCCTGCTTAACAAGGCTTCCCCTTACCCCAGGGTATGTTTCCCTGCAGAGTATCAGCACTCCATTCACCTTCCTCCAGGTAACTGGTGCCAGCTAGAAGAGTTCCTACAGTCCCCTTGCTCTGGAGCTCTTGCCTCAGTTGCCTCCAGGGCTAGACTGAGCCTCCTGGTTCAGGGCCAGTGTTTATATACTCCCCTACTGGTCACATGCCTCCCTGAGCTACCACAAGTGTTTCCTGATTCACCTTCTGGCTCAGCCTCAAGCTGACTAACTGCTGCTGGACTCTACCATACTCCTATGTGAGACTAGTCCATGGTACTACTGCAACAGCTAGTTCTATGGCAAGTGCTTCCCTCAGATAACTCCCCCAGTACCTGTTTCCCTGGCAGCTCATATTAGGCAGCTTTCCCTGCTTGGGGCTTGCTTACGGTTGTCAACCCTTCAGGATTGCCCTGGAGTCTCCAGGAATTAGATATAAAGCTCCAGGAGACTGCTGAGACTTCATTAAATGATAGGACGTTCATTAAAATAAACATTAAATGTTGAATCCGATTTATACAGTAGTCCAGTAGGGTTTTTATATGTAATAGTACTGTGCATTTGCCTTCCTGATGTAAAATCACTAATGTCATTGTCACGTAATGAAACCTCCCGGAATAGGTTCAAACGGAGCCGGCAACCCTAGGACTCTGCTGCTCCTTGACCGTTTAAGTAACAGGAGCCTTTGGCAATCTGTTACAGCCTGATTTTCAGAAAGTGTTTAAAACTTAAGTTTCTCAAACTGTGAAATCCATTAGTTACTTTTGAGGATCTGGGAAATTCATCTTCTTTTCCTTTTAAGTTTTTCTGTTTCCACTCTTTAGTCCCCTTCCCCCACCCCAAGTCACCATCTTTGACAATCCAGCTGTTTCCTATGGATTATGAAGGTGGAAACATACAGTTATAGCTTCAGAAGGACTATGCAAAAATAACAGGTAAAAGTCTTTAGAAAGATGGATGATTTTTTCTTAAATAAGGAAAGTTCTGATTATATAAAACAAAAAAAAGTTTGTTGTTACCTTCCCCTCCAAACTTTCATAGGCAAGCGATCATGTTTTAATGTTTAGAATAATTTGTTCTTTTTCTCTGCCCCTTTCCCTCGTGGCTATTTTTCCCTCCACAGATACAGGTAATACAAGAAATCAGATCTGAATCTGGCTCTCTCCAAAGTACTTCAGACTGTCTTGATTTGAAGTTTTGTGTCTGCCTCAGACACAAAGTCTGGATTCAAATTACACTATGGAGCATAGTTTTGATTAGGGATATCTTGTCCTACCCTAAGGCAGAAACATCCCTGTTTAAGCCATCCCAGAAAACGTTTGTCTAACCTGAACTTAACTCTCAGTGACAGATTCCACAGTCTGTCTAGGTAATCTGTCCCAGTGTCTAACCATTGTCATGGTTATAAAGTTACTTCTAATAGCTAACCTAAATTTTCCTTGTTACAGTTTAAGCTTATTATTTCTTTAAGCTCAGTCACCCCAGAAAACCCACCCCAGAAAACCAGTTGGGCATCATCTTCTTGAGAACCCCTTTTTGTACTTGAAGGCTCTTATCAAATCCCCCTAACCTTTTCTTCTCCAAACGAAATAACCCTACATCTTCCAACTGTTGGTTGTACATCATGTTTGATAGAGCTCTAGTAATTTTTGTTGCTTTCCTCTGAACTCTTTTTTACCATGTATTCCCATATTTCTTAAAGTGCAGTACCCAAAACGGGACATACAACTCCAGGTGTGACTTCACCAGACCTGAATAAAGTAGCAGAATCTCATGACATTCTATGATTCACCCATGATAATATCATAAATACCATATAAATAATATCATAAATATCATTGCCTTGTTATGCAAGCCTGGGATGCTGTTAGGCTTTTGCAAAAATATCAAATGGTTGACTCATTTAGCTTGCAATCTGCCATAGTTTTCTGTTCTTTTTGTCACAGGTTTTTTCCTATTTGAAGTAATTCTGGTGTCATGAAAACAGTTTTGCTCAAATCCCACATTAAGTTGAATTCTTGCATTTCTTTCCTTTAGGGCCTGTCATCTGAAACTGTCTGCTGTGCAGGTAGAATGCCAGTCGGTAGGGCCCATGCTCTTTAGGGCCAGGCTGTTAGATAGGGCTTTGCCAGTAAAAGTGTTGGGCCTATTCCTCTGCATGCATCTGGATTTACTCACCTCAAGAAAAGTTTGAATAATCAACAAGGACAGGAAAGGAAATACAGGAAAGTGCTGGGAGTTTAGTGGGGTTTGGATAAAATATTACATTTTCAGAAGTCTGCTGGAGCATGGCTGCTCTTCCTTGTATTCTGCTGCTGCTGCTCTGGGGATCATGCTCTACTTGAATACATAAGACAACTTCATCAAATATTCTGTAAGTTCTTTTATAGTATAGTAAGTGAAATGGAAATGGTGCCCATTAGTCAATATGTCCAATTAATGTATTGTTGTTATTGTAGACCTTGTTTTTCAGTAGGCCATGAGTTAGTTATTTGGTTTCACAGCAACTGCTGTAATTATCAGTCTTTTTTAAAGCATTAGAAAATGCACGTTTTTTGCAAGAAGAGATGCCCACTTCCTTGCTCTTCTCAACTGTCATTTATGTGGGAAACAGAACTATATGTTATTTCAGTACAGCTTTAGTTTTGATTTTCAGTGACATTCTTTCAAGTTCTGACTGAATTTGGGGTGTCCCTCTCTCAATCAGTTGACATGAGTTTTCTGCAGGCAAGAATTATTGAAACAGTGTGTTTCACTTGCAAGTATTTCGAAGGCCGTAGATGTTCCTCACTCTAGTGAGAGGAGGCAAGGAGCTGATATGGGGAAATGGAAACAGTAAAATTACCTGCCTAATGGCACAGAGGGAGTCAGCGTCAGTATTTCAACTTGCAAGTTAATATTCTGAGTAAGAAAGGAACTTCTAAGTCCAAACAGACCCCAGAAATGATCTAGAAACTGCACACAACCTGCTCATCCATGTGCTTCGCCACCATCATACCAGTCATTCAAGGTGGCTCACATACGTATACCATGATTGCATATAAAATGTTTAAAATCCTTGTTCCCTCTTCCCACCTTGCGGAGTTCTGCTTTTTCTTTCCCCTTCCTGTCAAAACATAATGCAAACTTAGGTAGATTGTAGCCAGAAAGGCAATTTACCTTGGCTAAAGAACTAAGGATGAAATGGGATCAATGGGCTTCTGTGACCAGGTGATGATATAACCCTTATGCAGTATAGAAAATTAATTGAAGACAATACATTGACTATACATAAGATGGAGTAATTGTCTAAGGATACAACAACATTTTGATTTAAAAAAAAAACCAGCCCAAATTCCTGTTCTTTTCACCCATATTTTAGGCAAGTTTTTTCAAGTGAATTTTTTTCCTCTTGCAACACTTCTCCCTTCCCCATGGGCATCTCTATATTGAGAAAATGCAAGGTTTTTTGTGTGTGATATCTTTTATTGGACCACCTCCATAGTTAGAATAGACTTAGACAACCACTAGTATTCAATGCATTCTGCTTCCAATCTAAGGAAAAAGCAGGCATAGCAAAAATTAAAAGGGTTGTGAAATTTGAGAAGAAATTCCCAGGCAAGCAAATCAGAGCAGAACAGATGGTTTGATTAGTGGAACATCAAGACCTTTCAAAAGGGAAGAGGGTCATTATCACCTGCAGTATGAAGAAAAATTATCAGGAGTCAGGTAGATTATAATATGCCATGACATACCATGCAGTGGTTCTTAATTCTTGGTTCTTAGTATCCAGCCAGTTCATGAACTTTTGTTCCCAGGCTCACCTTTTGAAGGTGTTTGGTTAATTTCCCTTGAGCACAAGGATACTGAATTCAGAAAGTGAGTAGCTGCTCTATAAAAATAGTTCTCCTACACATGTTCATGTCTCTTGTAGGCCTCACGGGAGCATTAATCAATATATGCTGCTCACACAAAGGTTTTGTTAAAGCACTGACTTGAGTAGGCCTTGCCAGCAAACCTGACCGATATATGAATTCCTCGCATACACAAAATTTAGTATATAGCCCATACGTGTACTCCTACCAAGAGATGGGCATGGGAGATGATGGTACATGGTAGATTAGTCCAGTACCAGGATGATAGGGCTGGAACAGGAACACAAAAGTCAGAATGTGAAAGACGCCCATGGTACAGGTTGGTCTGAGATGTTCAAGATAGAGATGTAATTTGTTTTGATCACTGCATAAAAGGAGAATTGGAAAGCAGGGAAATTTTGTAGCAGCCTGGGGGAGCCTGCATGGTGTTGTGCCAACTATCTTGTCACAGGGACAAATGCCTTAACTCCTCTGTTCTGATGTACTTGTTAGGCCGAAACATGTTAGGGTTGTGCTAGTAGATAATAAACCTGGCTGAATCTTTACCACCAAATCAAACCTGTGGTCATTCTTTAAGACAAGATTGGTATTGAAATATCCTGACCGTGACTTGTCAACACCACGGTTCCTAAGACTTCACAGACAATAACATCACTGAGGGCAACAGCAACAACAACAACACTCTATGACATCTCTGGTCATAATCTTTTTCCTGTGTTTATTTATTCCAGCGTGTAGTTTTAATTTAGTTTCACTCGCATAGTTTCCCTGAGGGCATTTGGTGCACTAGATAAGATATGCCACATTTTGAGGATAGGCATATGTAGATTCTGTGAATTCTGATGAGGAGTGTTGACAAGTTGTGTTGTGGTGAATGTTGATGGGTTTTGCATCCTTGCAAAGCTGTATCCCATTTGAACATCCAGGAGTTTGCTTCTGATTATAAATTGAGCGTGATTAGGGGATTGCTTGAAAGCCAGGAGTTACAGGTAAGTGGGGGACAGCAGCAGCAATATTTCTCTCCAGGTCTGATCTTTATCAAGTATGGACTGTAATTGTGTCATGATGATTCTTTTCAGGTCAAGTATAAGGTGGTAAGTCACAGTGAAGTTTCTTTTTTGTATTGTAGCAGGTTACTGTGGGGCATGCCTCTTTCAAAGATATGGTCTATTTCTCTGTCTCCTTGTATAAAGACAGATTTTGGGTTGAGAAGTTATTTTTCTTGAACAGCAGCAAGGGAACAGAAGTAGGAGCATAAGGTACCACCTGGAGGATTTTTGTCAGAATGTTACACCGGGGTCTGATGAAACATCATGTGCAGAATGCGCAGAAGCCACTTTATCTCGCTGCATAGCATCCTAATCCTCTGGGCTGCTATCTGCATGGTCTCAGCAATCTGCAGTTTAGGGCCTCTCAAACTGATACAAACATTTACCATAGATGCTGATAACAATTTGGCTATAGATTTCAGTATGTGAGGCTCAGTGTCTGCTACAATAATACAAGGAAAGAATACTAGGCATGCACATATCCATCTCTCTTATTCAGGAGATTGTCTGAATAGAAGTTATTTTCAGGTCATCTTGGACAATGTGACTGACATGGGTGAACAGGATTCCTGATCATCTCTGAGGTTTGTTTAGGCTTAGAAGTTTTTCTCAAAATACATAATACTCCTTAGAGAAATAGATAGCCCCTGGCTCAAGAAAAAACAACATTTTCTCTTTATAAGCTTCTTCCAAGTACACCTGAAATCTAGTTCAGTTTGCCTAAAACTTGTGGAGTCTCTGCTTTTATATATTCATATTCTTTCATAGAAATTGTTGCCATGATGCAGGTGATGTAAACAAGTATTAAATTATAACTGTTTTGCTGATACATAAAGAGACAAAAGAACAAGCCCCGAGTTGGTGTATCAAAGTAGAGTATATTAAGTAAAAAATGTCCCAGTGCTAAAGATCACCAGTGCAGGAAAATATTTCATTGTGTTAATATATTTATCACTATGGGCTGCTCCACATGAGTGTGGACATTTTTTTCCCCTGGGACAAGAAGCAGCAGCACACCTTGTTCTGCTGCTACTTGTCCCTGGAGAATGCCTGTGCAATGCACTGTCAAGCACACAGTAGGTAACCCTGGGTGGGGTAGGGGAGGCTGGGGTCAGTACTGGGCTGGCTCCAGCAGCCTTACCTGAGCTCCTGGGGGCCTCCTGAGGCTGCAACAGTGTCGACTCTGCCACTTGCAGCCTGGCTGGCGGCTGGAACATAGCTTTAGCTGGCCAAGCTCTGATTTTGGGTGGTGCGTGCTGCCCCCATATGCACCCCTCTGCTGTTTTGCACAGGTTTTTTTTTACCCCAGGATCTCCTGGGGTCAAAACCCCCCACCCCACACTGCTACCTTGCAGCACAAAGAATAACTGAATATGTGCTATGTGGCACCGCAGATGTCTGCAGGGCCACCCACACCTCATGGCCACACTCATCTGGACGCAGCCATGATGTTTAACGTGTGCAATTGAAGCAGCTATGGTTTTGCAGTAAGGGAATACAGCCAGTCCTTACAACACACTTACGACACAATTGGTTCCTGAAAGCTGCGTCTTAAGTCGAAACATCATAACTCGAAACCGATTTTCCCATAGGAACAATATTATAAATGGGAGATTGGTTCCTGAACCAGGGCCTAATATTTCACCAAAAATAACCCAGAATTTTGTACTGCATCAATTATAGATGAGTAATATAGCTACATTAATGTATTTATATTGTAAATAGCAATCATATTGATTTGGAAGGATTTCTTTGAGGTAACGTTGCTGGACTTTTTGAAGGGCCTTAGCTGGAGTCTTCTCAGGAGTGTTGGCTGCAGGTTTTTCTGGAGTCTTGTCTGCTTTCTTAAAGAAAGTGTCCAAGGAAGTTTGGACAGATGTTCTCCAGGGAGATGGGTGACGCAGTGAATTTGTTCGCTGACATGGCGTCATGTCAGATCAAGCGTCATAAAGTCAAAACTGACATCAGAAAGTAAAAACAGGGTGTCAATTTATAAATGCTGTAAGTGCCGTTTGTTGTAACTTGAAACGTCTTAAGTCGAGGACTGCATGTATAAAGACAGAGCCAAATTATACGTTTCAGTAGTGGTTTGAATGAGCAATCCTCAACAAAATTTGAAAATAGTCTTCTTCAGAGGAGACTTGATAATAGCTAGCACTAATATAACTGGTCAGGGATGCTATTGCAATATGTTTTTTGACTGAGATGCTTAAAGCAGTTTAGACGTATCTTCCTTTAAAATTAATTAGAGATATTAAGCTAAATCCAAAATCTGCCTTGAAATGTTAGATAAAAATGTCATCCATATTTCCAAAAAAAGAACAACCATACATAATGGTGGTTGCTTTCTGCTTCCTTTTAGCAGGTTTTGAGGGAAAAATTAGATTACACACACAACCAAGTAGTGCATTGTATACCAGCACATCACTAATTTTGTTGAAGACTTCTTCCTTTGGCATCCATGTCCACTGCAAAGTAAGTATGCAAAGTATGCTAAAAATGAAAAACAGAATAACTGGAATGTCCTTAAAGTAGTGCCTTTAAAGCATTATGAATATTTTGGTATTCCAGCACTGTAAATTTAGATACGTAAACTCCTATAAAATACACTGGAAGTTAGGTGCCTAAGAACAGGGCTACAAAAGCCAAGCTGAACAGGAGGAAATTCCTCAGAGAGGTGTGCATCTTAAAGTACACCCCTCCCCATGAAACACCTGTTCCAGTAACCTGGAAGGAGGAAGGGTATGTTCTTTTCTTTCAGAGCAGAAAGAATTCCCTCACCTTATGTCTGACAACAGAGACTTCTTAGCTACTGAAGAGGTGGGAAGGGTTTTTTAATCTTTCACTGTTTTTATTGCCCCATCTCCTGAGCTATCCGCTCCCTTAAGAAATTATCAGTATGTTAAGCTACTGTTCAGAACAGGAAAAGTTAATGATAGAGAAGTTACAGTTATCTTAGAGAACAGGGCTGTAGTAAAAAAAATACCAAGCTAAGGAGGACAAGTGAAGCAAAAGAACCAGGATAAAGCTATATTGTTCAACTGTATCTGGAAAAAAGTGCTCTGTTTTTCCAAATGGTCTATACTACTAAATTTGCTGGTCTGACAGGGGGAATGACTTGCTACCAAGAAGACATCAGCTTCTCAAAGTAAATCAGGATGACTTGTAAACTTCTAATTGGTAGGCGCTGATTCTGTATGACAGCTTTTTCATTGGATTTCATGCTCTCTAGATTGCAAATCCTGAAAAGACGGAGAACTGCAGCTAGGCTTGAGCAAGGCAATACTCTAAACCTATTTTTCCCTCACTAACATTAAACAGTCTGAGCATTGCCCAATCAAAAGTAATCTGGGATGAAGTGGTTCAGTTTCTGATTCTTCCCCTTAATCTCTATGGTAGCCACATGTGAATAGTTGGAGGAGAAAAGGTGGTGGACTGTGCATGAGACATTCTCAAATTGTCCATCTATAGCAACTTGATCAGTGAGCGTGTACAATTCCTGTGAGTTTTTGCACACTAGAGAACTATGGATCTTTTGCCATGTTAAGAGCCCTGGATAATATATTGGGCAGTGAAACACTATATAGCAATAGTGATGGTTTGAGCTGAAATTGGAGCCATGGTGTGAAAGTACACTTAATCAAAAGGGCAGTGATACATTACTTAGAGCGACCCTGGAAGGTCCAATTTAGACTGGCTTGCTGAGTGAGCTGCACTCTTCTTTTAGTGTAAGAAAAGGTGAAAGTGCAAAATACATTCTCCCTGTAAAGATTCTGCCTATCTGTGGTTCATTCACAATAGTTAATGGGACTGAAGAGGAGCTTAAAAGATGTTGATAATAATTTAATGTGGGTTTAAGTCCAAAAGATGAAATATCAAATGTATGTACACAGAAGGACCCCGAATAGTGATTTGTATATAATGGTCAAAGGAATAACAAAATAATAGTTAACGGCCAGACCCAAAAAGGTAGGTAAGTACCTTAATGCCTTTTTGGGGTGATTTCACCATAACTGTTTGAGGGGCCAGATTCTGAACTAAAACTGGTTAAGTAAGAATATGTATAAAGTGCCCGGTATGTATATATCTCTCAGCATTTGCAGAGTCGTCTTTTTAATTCTTCTTTGGGGTAAGTGTTTTCAATGTATACAGGAGGGGGCTGTGTAGAAAACGAGGCCAAATTTATCCCCCCCAAAAAATCCTCTAAGTTTCACTCTGTTTTGATAGGAGGTAGAAGCACACAAGGCCTGTGTTTTTGGAGAAGCTGAATACCTGTGCTGCATTCCTG
>NW_005841829.1:7979042-7985084 GCF_000455745.1 Alligator sinensis
AACTTTGCTTTGAAAGAGTGGCCAGGTAGTATAATTATAATGGAATCAAAATTCTATGGAGGATCGGAGAGGTAAACTGGACTTCCTTACTGAACACATTTAACTGTTAAACGTGCTCAAGATTTGATTACAGAGGCCTTGGTTTCCTGAATTATATAGCAACAACCAACTTTTAACAGAAAGCAGGAGGAGGAGTAAAAAGCATTTGAAATGTACAGTATCAAGTAAACCTTCTACTTAACTGTGCTCTAACTCCTTTTTCCCTCGAGATGCAGCAAGCTTTTAAAAGAACCTTTCAGATTATATTAGAGCAAAATTGTTTTATTTGTCTAGGTAATGTTACAGGAAATTATTTTCTTTTTATTGGAGAAAGAAAAAAATTGAATTAACATTATTTGGGTTTGTGTTGCTGCTACAGTTACACCCCAATTCTGCTTCTTTGAAGGCAAAATAAGACTCATGCACACACAAAGGAAAGAAGAAGAACAGCAAAGACAGAAAACGTAGCTTCTGTTTCTGATGCTGTTTATGACTTACTAGTCTGAGACTGGAGGAAAACAGATCAGCACACCATCTTATCAGCCTCTCTGAGCCCTGGCAAGCATTCAGTTGTTTCAGTGCATTACTTTAAGCTGCTTTTGGGTTTATAGGTACCAAGCAGTGCTGCAAGAGTCAGTGTTGACTGAGTAATATGGACTTTTATTTTAAAAAGGCAAAAAGAGCCTGGGATGGGAAAGAAAAATAATAAAGATTCATAAAGGAGGGGTTGAAAGCTGGAGCCTGTCTCATCTTCCTGGTGGCATGTAGGATTTAGATGAAATTGTGGTGCTGATGCCTCTTGTGTCCCTCTTTCTAGTCTAGTAACAGAATGGTGAACCCTAGCCATGTGGTCTCAGGAGGTGGAAGTGATGGGAACTGTGAGGATGGTTTTAAATCTTTGCTGACTTCTTCTGTGTAACAGTCCAAGTTTGATTATTGTTACCTAGACTATATAGGCTTTGGTACAACAGTCCTCAAAAGTGACCAGATGAGCTTGGTAAAGCCAGCAGTATAACCAGAAATGAGAATCTAGGGAGTCCTAACACCCAGGCTAAACTTTTCAAAGGTCTTTTATAATCTGCGTGTCTTGATGTTTTAGTTGACACACCCTGCAGGGGCATATTTTAAGCAAGTGCTGAGTACCTTCTACAAGTCTGATCCCTTTCAAGTGCCTCATTGGGGGAGGGAGAGGGGAGAAATCTAGTGATACTTGGCCTCAGTATCCAAGGCATTGGGAATTATACAAACATGCATCTGTAACTTAGATTTACACAGTTTAGTCATTATCACTACATGATAATTGTGGCCCAATCCATTAACATATCATGGAAATGAAGAGCTGTGTGTGGAATCTTTTATTTTCTTTTAAAATGAACCTATCCACTCTCCTAGGAGGGGGTATAAAGGATTAGAAAAGAGATTTTGTTGTGTGGATATGAATTAAAAAGGTGAAGATACCCTTCTATGATGTGCCTTAAACATAGTATCAGTTTTGTTAAAGATAAAAATGGAAGACTGTTGCCATTGTCTTCAGTGAAAACTGGAGCAGCCCCATAATGACCTGAATGATCAATATGCCATTATTTTTCACTGGTATAGATGCATGCATTCACAATCAAAAATTACTTAGACATTAAATCAGGGTATTGAAATAGGCTGATAACATGCTGCAGTCTTCAGGAATGGCAGTGCCTTGTTATTCTAGGATTTATACATGACATCCTGACAGCACATCTGAACGAGAAAATTCACTTCATTCTACTTTTAGGTGCGGACACCTCTTTCTGAATTCCTGACTAATACTACTTCCAGGTCTGAGTGCGATTATCTGAAATGGAAAGAGAGAGGGTTTTATTACAGCGACTGGACTAGAGGCAGGGTCCAATCTAATGCCTGCTGAAATTATTGCAAAAACTTCCCATTGCTTCATTTGGTATGGGTAAGTATCTACAAGGCATGAGTAAGCACATGCACACTTAAAGCACTGGCTAGACTGTCTTAATGGTAGACTCTTTACTAAATCTGTCCTTGCTGTTGGATTTCTTCTTTTGTAACTCTCTCTCCTATTAATCCAGGGATTCCTGTCCCAGTTTGTTCTGCCTACTATAGATATCATTCCCTGTGGTTAGAGGGATTGTCTAGCCAAATGAAGAAACATGTATGTCTAGGTTAAATAGCTGTTAGCCCCATAAGCATCTGACCAGTGGTGCAGAAATTTCCTCCAGATGCTTCTTTTTTTTTCCCCACCTGATCCCTCATCTCCACCATTTTGTAATTTCCAATGCCCGGGTCCCCCCCTCCCCACCCCAGCCATCCTGAACAAGATCAGGGAGGACTTCTGAATCTACAAAATCTGAATGTTTCCAGTACCTGCCTCTGAGTTACCTAGATTAAAGCAAATGAAGACAGGCACATCAGAAAATGTACAGTCTAGCTAATAAACAGCATGATGAGAGTGATTCATTTCACAGAGAAGGCACAGGTAATTAACACTTTAAAGATTTAACAGACTCTTCATTATCTGGGTATAATTAGCTGAAATGAGAGAGGCAAAATATCACTGATAAGGTGAGGCTTCTGCTTTGAAAGGGCCCAGACTTGATATGTGATCATTTTGTTCAAGTAATTTGAATCTAAAGAGGTTACAACAGTGGAGAAACTAGGCAGCACCTTACATGATTCAGCCCATAAACATTTATTAAATCTTTTTTTTTTTTTGGTTAAGAAAAATTCTGCTTGCTGAATCCTTTGATGCTTATCACTATAGAGTTTTGCATTCCATGCTTAACTTGCTGGTCCTTCTAAATACAACAAGCAGTAGTATATCTTCTGAATTTGACTTTTATACATCTGTGTTTATCATTTTTTTCTTTCTTGTATAGAAAAATCAGCCTTATGTACACTTGCATGCTTTCCAAATGTGACATTTCCTTACAAAATGTCCTTGGAGGAATGCCCAGGATGGACAGCATTTGCTCTTGGACAACTGACAGGCAAAAGGTCCAATATCTTGCTATACTGCAAAGCTTGAAACAGGAGCTTTTGAGAGCTGGAAAGAGGAATTTCTAGGCTTGCTTTTTTGAGTTGACCCATGTAATTCACTTAGGGCTTCAGCATGTAAGTAATTATGGTCACTCTAACGTCAAGTCAAAATATTTTATCTCGTGCTGTCTCCTACTCCACTGATGTTCCTGAGTATACAGGAACACATGGATACATATTTATTTATACCACATGTAGACATGTAGTATTATGCCTGAACAATATGAAAGTAAACACTCTTTTAAATCTTAAAGTTCACGAAACTCATGTTAATGCAATAAGATGGAATTACTAAGTGCTTGTTAGTCAATAAATTACTAAACCACATGTAGTATGTGATGTATCTGATACTATGTTACATTCATTACATGTAATAGCCAAAGATTGTTTGAGATCTAATTTTAACTAAGGAAATAATAAAATATGCATTCTGTATTCACTTAAGAACTAGTTACTGTTGGAAGTCCTTGAATTTTTTACACGAGTTCTGATCCTGAACGTTATGTTAAAGACAGCTTTGGTTTCTGAATTGCAAAGGAGGAAAAGAGGGAGCAGTTTAAATGATTGTGGAATCTTTGGCAGTAGCTTTCTAAACCAAAGGTACTTACTTGGGCCTACAGGAAAGGGGTGGAGGGAGAGAGAAGATGACCCTGGTCCACTCCCATGAAGTCTGCAGTTGCAGTGTGCTGTTCTCCAGCTTTGAGGACTATAAAAGAAGCTATGGTTAGTGTCCAACTGCAGTCATTCTTTTAGTTACATGGATTGCAAAAATTTCAGCTGGAACTTGGATGTAAAAGGGAAGGGAAGTGTGTAGGAACACTTGCGTTGGGTGCCTTTTTCTCTTGGAATAAATGATTACCCAAATCAGGTTTCCTCAGACTTTCCAGGAAAGGATTGACGATTTGGCTAGAGATTGGTAATGGGAACATTCAGTCAAAAGAAGAAAGTTAGAACAGAGAAAAAGAAATTTCAGCATAGAAACTAAAATGCAGGCTTTCTTCTCATAGATGTGCTGCATCTGTTTGATGGATTTGTTGATGGATTGAAATGCATGTGCCTGTTTAAAGAAGTGAAATAAAGGGGGTTTTTTCCCCCATGGAAGGATTAGGTATGCCAATACCTGGAGAGCCTGATCTCAAGTGTATGTTGTCTAGAAGTTTCTGTGTGTATGTGTGTGCATGTGTCACACACACACACACACACTCTGCATATGTGTGTGCCCATATACATACACATGTATGTGTGTATACATGTGTGTGAATATAAATAAGTGTGCATGTGTATGTATACATACATGGGTGTATACGTATGAATGTATATGTTTATACACACAGACATGTGTATACACGTGTGCTTATGCACTACAAGCATACATGTGTGTAGTTACTATTGATTACAAATGCACACACTTGTGCACTAGCCACAGAATGGGTTCAGCCTTCAGCGCACATGCGCATCCGTCCTGCCCTGTTGTAGCCCACTCCAGATCTGCTCTCTTTGCTTTCCCAGCCTGGGAGCGGGCAGCTCGTGCTACCCTGGAGCCAGCCCTGCACTGCCCGGGGGGAGTGCCCCCCTCCCAGGTTCACATCTGGCGGAGTGGGCAGGGAAATCACTGCCTATTTTTCATCTCTGACAAAGCCACGAGGAGCCCCGCTACCTGTGGATTCCCTCTGTGTGGCTGCTGCCTGGATGGATGCGCAGGCATGGGCTTTCCTCACAGCAGCGGTGGGCTCCCCTGCTCACTGGTGGATGTGGGGGGGCACTGCATACCCCCCCATGGGCCTGGACCCCTGCAAACCAGACCTCTGCCCGCAAACACACAGATCTTCAAGCAAGACAGCACCTACACGTGCATGCACCCATGCAGATTAGATCCCCCCTACACACACACACACACACACACACACACACAAACGCTCCCCCCCACCCCCTGCAGAGTAGATACCACACATATACATGCCTACAGATCTGTGCACACTAGACACCCGCCCCCTGACAGATCTGTACAGACTAGGCACCACACTCACGCACGTACGCACACAGACTAGGCACCACACATGTATGCATGTGTGCACACCCCCACCCCCATGCAGACTAGGCACCACACACACGCACACACACAAACTAGGCACCACGCATGTGCACACACATACACCCCTTTACAGACTAGGTACCACAGGTGCGTGCACAGGCATACACACCCCTATACAGAGTAGGCACCATGCACACATGCATGTGCGCACACACACACACACACATACCTTGGTACAGCCTAGGCACTGCACCACACACATGCGTGCACACACACACACACTAGGCACCATGCATGTGCACACCCCCACTTTACAGACTAGGTACCACAGGTGCGTGCACAGGCGCACACACACACGCACACACATACCTTTGTACGGCCTAGGCGCTGCACCACCCATGCATGTGCACATGCACACACACACACACAGACTAGGTAGCACGCACGTGCATGCGCACACACCCCTTCACAGACTAGGTAGCACAGGTGCGTGCACAGGCGCACACACCCCTGTACAGAGTAGGCACCACGCACACATGCGTGCGCGCACACACGCACACACACTTACCCGTGTACAACCTAGGCACTGCACCACACGTGCACACATACACACACACAGACTAGGCATCACGCATGTGTGCACACATACACACACCCCTGTGCAGACTAGGCACTACACACACACACACACACACACACTAGGCACCGCGCACGTGCACACACACACCCCTGTACAGAGTAGGCACCACGCACAGATGCGTGCACGCGCACACACCTTTGTACAGCCTAGGCACTGCACGCACACGCGCGCACACGCGGCGGCGGGCCGTTCGCAGCCCCGGAGCGGGGCGGGGCGGAGCGGAGCGGAGCGGGGACGCTGCACCCCGGCGCTGCTGCAGGCGCTCCTCGGCCCCGGCCCCGACCCCGAC
>NW_005841829.1:7985141-7990518 GCF_000455745.1 Alligator sinensis
CCGTAGGTAAATGCTGATGCCCGCCGCCCACTCATGATCGTGACGGCCGCAGCCACAAGCCAGCCCGTCATCCAAGCATTGCCCGTCAGAGTCCTTAACTCGTCCTCGCTCGGGCACTCAGCAGGCAGCCCGGCTTCAGGCCCGCGGGCACTGCCAAGCAGGCACACGGCTGCCAGATCCTGGCACCTGCCAAGGGCAGAGATGCGTGAACGGGAGGAAGCTGGGCATGGAGCGAGCTGGCTACTGGGCTGTGGCGATGCCCATTCCTAAGATGTCTGTACACATCTGCGCCTGCCTCCCATCTGTCGGCTGAAGTTAGGGATCAAAACCTGGAGCCCAAGGAAGCAAAGCCATGTCAGTGCCACAGAAATTGTAACCCTGGCAGTGGTTCTCAACCTTTTTTTTTGTACCAGGGCCAATTTGCGAACACCCATGGTCAGTCCCGACCCAGTAAATAGTTTAAATAGAAAACAGCCCCCCTAGCCCTCACTCCCGACCCACTGCCCCCAGACCTCAGCCCCCCAGTGTGTGGGGCAGGGGTAGCAGCGCCAAGCAGGCTGGTACTGTGCCCGCCTGCAAGGGAAAACCCACGGTTTCCCTTTTTTTTTCCACTTTAAAGGAAAATCGGTTTTTAAAGTTTGTTGATCCATTTGTAAAGCTTGTTCTCGACCCTTTCATATATTCTTGCAACCCACGGGTTGAGAAACAGTGTTACAAAGAAAGCCAAAGCGTCCACGAATTAGTTTTTGGTCGTGGGGCAGAGCAGTCAGTGTGGTGATGATGCTGGGCAAGTTGTGTCTGACTCTTGGCTTGGCCGCGCCATGAGAACTGGGCACTGCTGTATCTGGACAATGCGGGAAACCCCTAAGGTGCATTTCTACATGGCTTTCCCTGGTAGCCTTAATTGTGTGTGTATCTTGCAGCCGCGGTGGGATCCGTTTTTTTTCACGTGCAACCCACCCTCCTGCTGGGAAAGTTTCTTTCTTTTTCAGCGCTTTCCACCCGTCGCATCATTTTTGGCACGAAACAAATTTCCAGTCCGAAATATTCTCCTCTTCCACTCCAAGCTTCCTGCCCCTTCTTCTCTAAGCTGAGGTCAGTTTTCTTTCCGGTACTTCTTCGCTGCTCAAACAGAAGAGGATGGGTCTTCAATAGGATTTCAATGATGAATTCTAGCCCCCGGGGAAAAAAAACCCCGAATCTATCTGGGAAGCTGTCGAAAAAGACCCTCTCTAACCAAAGTACTCCTTGGCTTGATGGCTGTTAATATGGACCTTGTTTTTAAAGGTATTACTATAATCTTAGGGGAAATGTAAGTGAACTAAGAACCATCCTCAGCTCCCTGCCTCTGAACGGACTATTTTAAGCTGAAAATAAATGTTAAAAAATACTGGAAAAAAAAATCTCACAGCGAAGCTGATCTTTTTAAAATAAAATCGGAGCAGCTTCCCAATAGTTCTGCTTTCTCTCTCTCTAATTAGGGGGGAAATAAAAACAAAACAAAACATGGCTATTAAATAAATAACCAGTGCATCTACAAGTGTGCACATACGGATAATAAATGTGTGTGCGTGTGGCTATGTTAGGTGTGTGTCTATGATATCAGTTTTCATGTGTTTTTTAGGAAATAGCACCAAAACAAAAAACCAAACAAACAAAATACAAAAAAAAAAAAAAAAAAAAGCAAGCAAGAGATTTGGGGGATCTTTTCTTTTCTTTTCTTTTCTGTTTAAATTATTTGAGACTCTGCTGCAAGGCAGTTGCGTTTTTCAGTGTCTGGACGTGATAACATTTTCCACTGGGGGAGAAAAACAAGATGATCTGTTCTTTCTTTTCCGCTGGCCCCACGCTCCTTTTGCTTTGAACGGATGAATCCTGAAGATGAACTTCTGCCTCCAGCAGCAGTGACAAGGGCTAATTCACGGACCCGAGTTGAGTTATAACTGTGGTGAGCAGTCCCTGCAGCCACACGGAAAAGGCTTGGGTTGCTGCCTGGAGCTCTTGGGCAGAGCAGATGAGCTCTTAAATCACCTGGCTGGGGTGTTTATGGCGCAAGGTAACTCTTCAACCTCATGCAGGCTAATGAACATGGTCAAATTAGCCTCTCCATTGAAATCCGCGCTAGTACTCTGTAAAAGAAAGGACACGCTAAGTGGGTCTTTGTCCCAGGATATACTAACAGGCATATACCGTTGGTAGACTGATGTGACACTGAAATCTAAAATAACTTCTGGAGGAGACGGGGAGAAATATGCAGCTTTAAAGCGAAGGTATTATCAAGGGCCATGATGGAGAGAAGCTCCATCTTTTATTCCTAAAGTTCCCAACAATATTATCTGGTGCTCAATGAATGTATGAAACTCCCCCATAGCAACGAACTGATCACGCAGCGCCTTGGCGGATTGCTTCGTTGCAAAATCAATCCCGTCACCAACGTGATCCCCTGGTTTGGAAAGAGTTTTCGTCTTGTTTTAGAAAGGAACATCTAACACTGTATTGGAAACGGCTTGCGCCCCCCCACCCTTCCCAATTGCACGGCAGCTGGATTTGATTGAAAGGAATATTTCTTATTGAGAGGATTCGCTTTGTGTTATGTCGCTGTGATTAGCTTATTTAGCGCCCCCCCTCCCCAGGCTCAATTGTAATAAGCAAGTGAAAATGTTGCCTTGTGGCTGAAATGGAGGTGGAAGAGAAACCACCAGCATTCCTGTATATGGCTTGGTCCTTGAATAAGCATCCTGGTGTGTATAAATACACGCACACAACGTGCTAACATACCGGTGCATTGTGTATATGAAATGATGGGGTTTGATCATTGGGTTCATAGCCAGTTGCAGAGGTCCAGGCACGAGGAAATACCGCGTGCTGGATCAAACCCAGTCATCGTAACTGAGAGCGGGAGATGAAAACCTTCTCGTCCTGGCTCCTGGGCTGTGGGTGCAGTAGGACGTGTTTCTCACATGTTCCTCCTAATTACCAGCAAGAAAGTTGTGCTCCGCTCTTGCTGGGTTTGGTTTAGTAATCAGCCCCATATGAGTCACACGGAACACGCAAGCCCACTCCCGCCTGAGTGACAGCTAGCCGGCGCTCTGGCTTCTTGTTGTCCCTTTAAAATCGGAATCCAAGGGTAATGATTTATCAAACTCTTATTATCAAGAAAATGTCAAAGGAAGGGCACCTTGCTATGCACTGACGCAAACCCAGTCTTTCCCAAGGAGGTATAGAAAGCTTTGCTCTCGGCTGAGCAAAATCCAGTCTATCCATTGCCTCTCCGGCTGGTTTTTTGTTTTTTTGGGTTGTTTTTTTTTACCTCTAACCGCTTCAATCTGTTGCTGTTTCAGGCATGGTAAGTGTTTGCTTTTCGGTCTTTGGGAGGTGGAGGTATTGGGGAAGGGGAGAGTTCATCTTTAGACCGGGCTTTGCGCTCTGCTCGTGTGGTTTGTGGTGTTAGGTTTACGCAGGACTTCAGGTCCTTCGGATCCGGCGGGGATCTGGTTTCAGGTGGGAGCTGCTGTCCAGGGTGCTGAAAAGAAGCTCTCAACGCCTGTAGACGAAAGCTCTCTCCTGTAAGATCTAGCTTCCTTGAGGCAGGAAGAGAAGGCGCTGGGGCAAGTATTGTGCTTCAGGGGTGGAGTAAAATTGCTATCGAGTCCTGTGCAGATATGCATTTGCCGATACTGTGGGCTGGTAAAGATAAGAGGAAAGCATACATAGGAAACCGCATCGGGTAGTTTTCTTCCTTTGAAATGACACTGGGTCAGAAAGGATCTCGCCTTTTCCCCAGGACTGTTTAAATGGGTGAGCTTGCATTTTCGGAACCAGGCATATTTAACGCAGCAGCCTGTTGGCTCCTTTTTTAAAAAAAAAAAGGAAGAAACTTAGGTCTTTTAGAAGGGCAGGAACCGAGAAACTCAGACTATTTTTAGCATAATGCTGCACTGAATCCTGTGCTGTACTGGAGAAGGCTGCCTTGTCCCATTGTGTTGCTGTCAGTGTTTGGATCGCTCCTTGCAACTTTACTGGGGACACCGGCAATGCTAGCCCATGCTATTCGCTTTGGTGCTAGCTTCTCCGGCTGCCTACAGGGCAGCTTGTCTATTGCCTATGGAAAAAAAAAAAGCCAATCTGCATTGTTGAATGACAGAAAGGAAATGGGGCGTAAAATTAAAGAATCTTTCTACAATAGGGCTAGGGGAAGGGAGCATCCGGGAGCCGTGATGTGAAATCTAACAAGGGCTGGAGGCACAGGGCTGCGGGAACATTTATCTAAAACTCCCTTTCCAGGTTTGCAGTCTCGGCTATTTTTTAATACATGGCTTTGGGGCCTTCTGTATGATCTTTCCCGAGCCGTAGCGTTTTGAATAAGGACTGGAGACGGCCAGGCACATGGCAGACACCGCGAAGCCTTCAGACCAGCAAAATTGTCTCCCGTGCCCCTGTCCGCATAGTGTTTTTTGTGAAATATTGAAGGTTTGGGGTTTTGTTTTTTGTTGTTTTTTTGGTAAAGTATGTGACGTTGTCCTTTTAGGATTACGCCTGTCAAAAGGATATGAACAAGCTGACTGCGGACGGCTCCGAAACAGTTGTTCCTGGACAAATTGAAGGCGCAGGAATTACAAGCCTCAGCCCTGAAAATGAGCAGCAGAGCCTCCCTCCGCAGGCCCCGTGCCCCTTGACCAAGGCCTCCACTGGCAGCAGACCTGTTTCCCCTGAAGAAGCCAAGGCAAACGATTTGGAGAGGACCAAAGTTGGGATCTGCAAGCTCAGCAGCAGCAGCTCTGGGCCAGCCAACGCCACCCTCCGCAAGGATCCTATTGAGACCTGTCCGCTCAAGAGCATCCTCAGCGCGGGGCCCACGGGCTCGGCCCCGATCCCCCACTGCAAAATCCCCGCTTTGCAAAGCCTAGATGGGGAAGCTAATCAGAGCCTTGGGAAGAGCACGCTGGAGCAAAACAATGCCAAAGGCGGCTGGGTGCCCATGAGCCAGAGCACCGTGGTGCTGGGCACAGATGGGAACACTTCTGTTCTTCCTGGCAGCGTCAATGGGGTGAGTTGCTCCCCCGTAGTTCCTCCCCCCAGCCCCGCTCGGGTGGATCACGCACTGCGGGGCTCGGGAGGCGGGTGCTGAGGACGTGCCACGGGCCCCAGCTCGCTTTTCCAGCCGCTGCTTATTTATTAGCCAGGAGAAAATGGGGGATCGATAGTGCCAAGCTAATTCCGAGGCGCTCGCTGAGCCGTGGCTGTCCCTGTCACACAGGAGCGCGCGGGGGGGGATCCTAAACTGGGGACGAATAATCCTGATGCGAATTTGCACCAAGTGTCTGGCGGGAGTCGGCTTGGCCAGGTCCCTCTAGAGACCTGGGCTCAAACGGACACA
>NW_005841829.1:7990549-7994444 GCF_000455745.1 Alligator sinensis
CCGCCTTGTTCTGGTATCAGTGCCCCCCGGCCCTGGGGGTGTCGCTTCCTGCAACCAAGCCATCGACCCACCAAAGCAACCCCCGGCCCCGCGACCCCCAAGAGCTTCCAAAGCAATCGCTGCCTGGTGGGCAGATCACGCTTATTTAGGATCGCTGGGCAGGCACCTGTTCCCCTGCCCTGGGTCCCCCTGCCCGGAGCTGGACCTCTCCTCCCAGCCGGTGCCAGTCTTCCCCTGGCCGCGGATTCGGGGCTCGCCCCTGCCCATATGCATGGGTGGGCACTGGGGAGCTAGGAGGCAAAGCAGCCCCCTGGGACCTCCTGCTGGGCCTGGAGCTGGGGAAGCCAATTGGTGTTTCACTCCCAGGCCCTGGGGCTATCAGGGACATGGGATTGGGCTCTCGAGATCTTCTTTTGCAGTCACTAAAGCTCAATGATCCTTCCCCTGTCCCAGGGGCCAGTGATTCCTCCCTGGCTCAGGGGTCAGCAAGGCGTATATGGTACCCCCGCCCCCCCTCAGAAGCACCAGGACCCATCTGATGGTTGGGGGTAGGGTGACAGAGGGGGGACACCCGAGATCTGCTGAGAAATCCTTGCCCTGGGGTTGGGGGTCTCTTCCCACTGCCTTCTAACCACCTCTTGCTACTGGACCCAGTTGAGATGGGTGGTTGCGACAGCGGCTGTCTCTCGTGTGACTGTTTTTCCCCCCTTCCCCTCTTCAGGATGACGAAGAAGGGGATGAGAATAAAGCCCGAGGGAACTGGTCTAGCAAGCTGGACTTCATCCTCTCCATGGTGGGTTATGCAGTGGGGCTGGGCAATGTCTGGAGGTTCCCGTACCTGGCCTTTAAGAATGGGGGAGGTATGGCTTTTCCTGTCTTTCTACACCCTGCAGCCCTGCAAGTGATACTGCTCTGGCACATAGCGGGGGAGGGAGAAGGGGGAGACATTTAACACGCATCCAGAGGACCGCAAGGTTTTAAATTCAAATCCTCAGGCACATGGTTGGGGGGCGAGAGGGGGGTGGGGGTTGCGTTGAAGCTGCTCACTAATAACAGCATCTTCGTGTCTGAATGGTGGTGAGCTGCACTCGGTGTTGCCCCTTCACATGTGCACCTACCTAATGCTGCCCAGGCAGGGAGGAGAATGGACAAAACGAGTGGATCAGATCCGTGCAAAGAATCTTTCCGGGCAAAGAGAAAAATAAAACAACCCCCCCATAACCCCCCAAAACACTCAGGTTTCACGTCAATTGTGTGCAGAGGGTTTAATCTAAACCCGTGGGGTTGGACAGCAAAGTGAGAACAGGAGATGGAGAAGCACGTAGAAAACAGAGGGGAGAGCTTTGCAAGATCATAGTCGCAACCAGGGCATGGGAGGGTTTCCAGTTGTGCTGCCAATACCTTTTTGAAACCCAACTGGAAAAAAAAAAGAGTAATTTTCAACAGTCCGAATAATGATCAGCCCAGGACATAAAATCAATGCGGGGGAGAACGGATGCGTAAATCCCATTTGTTAAAATTCAGCTCGCTTTTTATTATCACAGTTCACTTGGTGGGGGGACATCTGGCTAGGCTAAAAAGAGGGGATTTTTTTTTTTTTACTCAGTTCAGTGAGGGTGCGCACAGGTTGAACTTTCGATTATCGCTAGTTTTCTTGATATCCAATTAAATCTATACATAATCCATAAATATATATCATCCAATTAAATGCATAATACAATCCAATTAAATATATACAATTATTATATAATATCTATATCTATATTGATATCTCGCTATATATTGAAATCTCTATAGAGATAGCCATATAGAAATTTCTATAGCGATAGCTATACAGAAATCTCTATTTATAGAATCATAAAAAATGAAGGTTGGAAAGGACTTCAGGAGGTCATCTAGTCTAACCCCCTGCTCAAAACAGGACCATCCCCAACTAGATCATCCCAACCAAAGCTTTGTCTAGCAGGGTCCTAAAAACCTCGAAGGATGGAGAGTCCTTGGAGGTTTTTAAGAATCTATCTATCTATCTATCTATCTATCTATCTATCTATCTATCTAATACACACACACACACACACACACAATTGTGGTAATCGTGAAACTGCTGCCTGGGTTATATTTATATTGTCTGAATATGCCTGGACACTGTAATTGTTTAAAGCCTCATATAAGGCTCCTTCCGTTTGAGGAAGAACAAAATCCACTTCGAGGGAATTTCGTTGTGAACTCTTTAAATGAGCACTGGGCTGATCCTCTCTGCGGAACACAAATAAGTGTGCATGGAAATTTGACGTGGATTTCCAACACCCCTTTAAATTACCAAATTTCCCCCCACGTATTAGGGTTTGCTGCAACTACGGGGCATCAAAGATCTCACGGAACCGCGTCTTTTCTTTAAAGCGCAGCGATCTGGGCAGGTATTATAATAAAGCCTGGGTCTGCATTTTCTCCTGCTGTGCTCAGTGCCGCATTGGGCACTGAGCTCCAGGTCGGATGGTGCGAGTGCGGGTGCGTTATGGGATCCGCTGTGTAATGTCCCGGGTTGCGCTGGCGCTCCCCTCTCACCCCCTCCTAGTGCTGTTCTACCACGGTAGCTGAGACTAAGGAGATCAGGAACAGTTCAGATCTGCACCACTGCTTTGGAAAGATACCCCGGGGATCGTTCCTAATTAGTACGCTTTTGCCCTCTTCAACACAATAGCAAAAATCTACAGCAGAGAGAAAATAAACGACCCAAGGGATTGGAGACATTTGTGGAGGAAAGGGGCTCCAGTACCTATTGGCCGTGGGAGCGAGGGGCACAGCCTCTGAATCAGAGCTTCCTAGACCTTAAATACTGGAGGCTGCAAGTGAGAGAGGAGCAGGGAGGGGAATACCCCCCTCCTGGGCTCTCCCTTTCAGCATCCACTCTCTGGGTAAAACGGCCCCATGGTCTGACCCCCAGTACATGGCAATCCATGTGTAGATGCACAGTTCCTGCCGCGAAGGTCCCTGGCGTTGCCTAATCACTGTTGAATGCAATCTGATCCTAGAGCTCCGAGATACAGGGGCTTTCCCTGTCCTAGGGAGAACACGCTTGCTTGGCTAGGCTCCGGGGTAGACACCTTTCCTACAGTACAGTCCGGGGCTGGTGCTGCCTGGTTTCCTCCTCCTCCTCCTGACCACCACGCTACCCTGAGCCCCGTTCCCTTCGACAAACCAAGCAGGGCGCAGTTGGAGCTGATGAGGGAAATTAACTCTGATTTAATTAATTAGCGTCACCACCTGCAGCGAGCCTGGCTTTCCTTTCCATCCCAAAGACTAGAGCCTGGAGCGCTGCTCTGGACACCCTAGAAGTGGGCCAGATCAATAGGGAAGGCGAGGAAACCCTCTGATACCCCATTTGAGCTAGTCAAACACCCTGGAGAGCATGGGATCTGGGAGGTGCCCGAGTCAGACGGACACTCAGTCCGCGTCCAGCCATGGGTGCACAGCCTCAGTTTTCCTAGACGGCTCCAGTGGAGTGGGTTTGCTCAGGGCTTCCTTAGTCCACAGGTCCTGGTTGCCCTGAGAACTGTGTGGTCCCACCTTCCCCCCCCCCCCCCCCCCGCCCCCACGAGCTCAGATTTGCCTTCTCTTCCCCTCAAGGTGCGTTTCTCATCCCCTACCTGATGATGCTGGCTCTAGCTGGGATTCCCATTTTCCTCTTGGAAGTGTCACTGGGGCAGTTTGCTAGTCAGGGACCCGTGTCTGTCTGGAAAGCCATTCCTGCCTTACAAGGTGAGCCGAGCAAACAAAAAGCCCTCTATAGCTTGGAAACATCTTCCTTTGAGAAGCTCCAGGGACATGGTTGGGGTGGCGCTGCTACCTCCCCCGGGTTGTGCAATGCGGTCCTGCTTTGACCTTGAAACGCTCT
>NW_005841829.1:7994475-8053751 GCF_000455745.1 Alligator sinensis
CAAGAGCCCCTGGTGCCGAGCTCTCCGCTGCTCTGAGCATTGCCACGCAGCGCTTCACACCAGGCTCTTTCACAATTACACCCTCTTTTTTACTTCTGTTTCAGACTATTTAAAAAGAAAACAGAGGGATCTGTCATTGACTTTCATATCCAGTGCTGGGAGGGTGCAAGGCAACTATTATATATGTTATATTATATATCCACCCTCCTTCTTGGAGATACATTTTATATCTGCACCAAATGAAAATGTTTCTTTACACAGACAAGGGCTTGGTGTTATATCTTGTAGTTAATTGATACCATACATTTATCAGTGCGATTATACTCCTTTCTTGCTCTCCTCTCTCTCTTTTTTTTTTTTGCAGGCTGTGGCATTGCTATGCTGATCATCTCTGTTCTAATAGCCATATATTATAATATTATTCTGTGCTACACACTTTTCTACCTTTTTGCATCCTTTGTACCTGTATTACCTTGGGCTTCCTGTAACAATCCCTGGAACACACCAGACTGTAAAGATAAAAACAAACTTTTACTAGGTAAGTTGGGGTGTGTACTCCTATCGCTGTATAGTGTGTGTGGGACTTTTCCATACTGTTTAGATGAGGAAGGCTTATGTCGTGGATCTAAGAGGTCATGAGGGAGGAATACTGTGGTTTTTATTTGGGTGACATCAAGTTCTGTATCTCAGCGGAGGTATAGTTTGGTAAATTGGTCTAGTCAGCCATACGTGAAGTTTTCTTTGAGATCTGCAGGCTCATCTTTTCCCCACTGATTTTTCTTTTTTTCAAGACTGAAGTAGAAAAATGAAATAGGTTTTTTTTTCACCACAATAAAAATTCCAACTTTTCACATTGACTAACATTTCCTGGTTTTTCAATTAAAAAAGACAGACACCAGAAAGTTTCTATTCCACAAAAAGAAACTAGTTTTCAGCAGTTTTGTTTTTGATAAAAAAAAATAATGTTTAAATCTAATTCTTTTGGTTTTTGATAAAAATACAATTTAAAGTCCAATTCTTTTGGTTTTTGATAAAAAATATAATGTTTAACTCTAATTCTTTTTACTTAGTATAGTTTTTGAAATTGGAAATTTTGTTTAAAAGCTGAAAAAGCCTGAAAAAATTATAAAAGGTTAACCAAAAAATTCCCACAAAATAAATTGTTGGGTTTTTTTAACCAACCAAGTCTGTTCTATAATATTGTAGCACTTGCAAGGTCATCTTATGCTTCAAGGTTAAATGCAATTCAGTGCATTTAGACTGATAAGGCTACCGAAGACACTTCCTTATGCAATGGATCATTAAAATGACCATTTACTGATTACACCTTATTAATCACTGATATATAATCTTCATTGGTTAACAAAGCCATTTTGGGGGTGGAACAGGGAAGCCTGATGATGGGTGCATATTTCAGTCATTGACGCAGTATGAAGGAACCCAGGTGAACCAAATTTATGTATAGTGTAACCCCATTGATTACATTTCAGTTATATCAGCAATAAATCTTGCCCAAAGTGTGCAATCACTGCACAAGTTTTTCTATTGGCCTGCAGGGCTGAGTCAGATCTTTCGTTTTATGACTATGCGTGTTGTAGAAGCCGGATCCAAATGTCATTGACTTGGATCGCACCGTGAAATACCGCAGAATGAACGTTTTCATGTTTTCAAAGAAACTCGCTTATTCCATTTACGTATCTGATGAATATGCTTACTGAAAATAGTCTAGTTAATGGGACTGCAAGTGTGAATGCTCACTCGTTCAGTTCTCAGTAGTGGTAGTTAGGAATTAGGAAGCTACTTTTAAATGAATAATATTGACTTTTCATTCTGAATACCTGGTAGAAAAGAAATGGCAAATCTCATCAAATAACAGTAAATTCAACAAACTATCATCTATTGGTGAATGTATGAGTCACCAATCTAACAGAGAGGAAAAATGACTGAGTGTATTATTCCTTATGAGTTTATTTGCTCAGCTTTACAAATGTACAAGAAGCAGTAGGAACATAATAAGACATAAAGATGTTTGCTTTTAAGATTTAACCCCCTGCCACTCCCCATTCATTTAAAATGGATATAAAGGACTTAAATGAGGAGTCAGGCTAAGTAATTTAGCATTTGACCCTCTGCTATGAAGTCAGTGAAAATTGAAATATATATCTGTGCTTAATTCTGATTGGGATTACAGGCCAAATTCCAACCTGATGTAGTCAGACTTGGTTCAGTGGAGCTTGTGAATGCTTACGCTGCAGTCGAATTGATCCACAGAACAATCTGGGTCTTAGCTCTACTGTTCTGAAGTCCGCCTTTCACATCTATCTATGACCTCTAGATAGAAAACTCCTCTATTTCTTTATTGTGTCTCTTTATTCTTCACCTTGGAAAGATAGGTGATGAACTAGGTGTTAGTTGTATAAACTGAATGAAGGGGTTTCATGTATACACCTGAAAAACCTCAAAAACTCCCTTTCAAAACTGAATACCTAAAATATAACCCCTTCTCTGCTTAAATCATTTAATATCCTGTACTGACAAATGCTAAGAAAGCGTAGCCTGAATACAGTACTATGTCTCCATTTAGCAAAACACTTGAGCATGAGCTTAACTTTAGGCACAAGCAAGCAAGCTGCAGACAAGTGTCTGCTCCTGGTGTTTTAAGTTAAACATGGGCTTAGCACTTCGCTGAATCCAAAGGCTTTACATTTTAACGATATACCACAAACATGATTGGTTCCTACCTTACAGCTAATACCTTCCTACCTTTCTCATAGCTAAAATTTTATTGGTGAAACCAACTTCTCTGAAGAGATTATATTTTAGCTTGCCCTGCACAATGGAGAGATTTGGGATGTCTTAAAATATTAGCCCTGATAGGTGTTGGAAGCATACAAAATTCATATCAATGTTCTTATATGAAAAAACAAACACAGTTACTTCTGGAATGTAATTAAAGTGCTCTTCTGATCTAAAAATGTCTGCTTTTATTTATTAATAATTGCCCAAGTAAATGTAATTTTATGCTAACATCTTCCAATTTAGTCTAATCATTATTTCTCTTGTATGAGTGTTTGGCTTTGATGAATAACACTGCATACAAACAAATGAAGACTTCTTTGAGCATGGTTGCAGTGGATTAACATTGAAAGTACAACTGTGCCCTCTGCTGCTATCAAGTGAATAGTGCAGGAAAACCAAAGGCTTAAGAGAGCGAAGCTATAAACATTTAATGCTGTATGGAATTGCTGCAGTGCAGCAGAAGTGACCTTATGTGTCAATCACTCCCAACGCCTACTGTGATTCAATAAAAATAGGATGGTTTGCAGATAGATATGTAACCTAAGCATTTCTGTTGTAGCAAAGACTGCAAAGTTGCTACTTGTTTGTGTAATGTAGTCATATTGCTCAGTAAAGTGTATTTGCATCAGGAAAGGGAAGAAACAATTCTAGTGTTTATGTATGATTCATTTTCTGAGAGTATGAGTGAATGTTGACAGGGAGAGAGGGTACACACATGCACTCACACATACACTGAGGCTGCCATTGTATTGAAAGGTTTCCTTTAAATGTGAAGGATATTAATTATTATCACTGCATAGTGTTGCATGACTATGTATAGTAGTGGACTACTTTGTCCAGTTTTTCCACTGTAGTTTGAGAAAGAGAAACTGGAGAGGGTCTAGAGGCACACTTTGAAGATGATAAAGGGTTTTGAATACAAGGTGCACAAGACTGGAAGGAATAGGTATGTTTAGTTGGATGAAAACGGAATATGGTAGTAGGTTTCCATTATTTGAAAGGCTGCCTAAAAGGAGATCGAGAAACTGTTTTCTTTTGCCACAGAGGACAGGACACAAGGAATTAGGCTTAAATTACAGCAATGCATATTTCAATCAAATCTCAGGAAGAACTTTCTAACCATAGGAATAGTAAGACAATGGAACAAGCTGCCTATAAAAGTTATGGAATCTCCTTTATAGTTTTTCCAGAAGAGTCTGGATAAGCATCTGTCTGGGATGGTTTCGGAATAGCAAATCCTGCCTTCTGCACAGAGGATTGGAGTAGATGACACTTGAAGTCCTGTCCAACCCTCTGCCCTATGATTATAGCAGAGGAAGCAAATTTGGGATATAATCTGACAAATTACCATATATTTTCTCATGGGAGTTCCAGGTATAAAGGCCTTCACATCCACAAGCAGGTAGAAATGAGATAGGAAAGCATCAGGGGAGAAAGGCAATGACAACCTAATGACTCCCTCTGCTGGTTGCTTGCATTATGACAATACAAATTTCTGAGCAGTCTGAGTTTGCTTTTGAGCAACAACCTAAGCCCCCCAGTGGCAGCTATATTGATCAATGCCAAGGGGTAGTACGGGCTTCTTGCTGTGGCTGGATAACCTTCTTCATTTTATGTATTTTTTTTATTATTTTATCACAAATATCCTGTAACATTGGACAACTCATAGGTGACCCAATGCAGTAATTCCATCCAGGGTAACTGAGAGCACTAATTTATAATTGTGAAAGTTCTGAGTTAGGAAGTTGTTAAGCCTCAGTAGATTATATAGATACATAATGGGCATGTCTATATATGAACGTTTACTGCACAGTAAGCAAAATTACTGCACAGTAAGCAAAAATTACTGTGCAGTACAGGCTATATGTGCATGCCCATGCTGCACAGTAAATATGGTGACTTACACCAACTTGGGCATAAAGTTGATACCTGCATCATGCAGGTATCAAACTTGCACCTAATTAGTTACTGTGCAGTAATGCATGATGTCTTACTGCTCAGTAACACTGTGTTGTGTATGGACTGACTTGGGACTAATTTTAGTCCCATGTCAGTCCACACATAGTGTTATTGCATTTTAATGTCTGCACATGCAGATGCTGGCCTAAACCCGCTTACTGCACAGTAAATTACTGTATAGTAAATTTAATGCACAGTAAATGCACATGTAGACACGCCCAAAGGGTGTGTCTACCTGTGCATTAAGGTACTTTTTCTAATGCGCATTAAATTTAGTACCTCCAATATGAGGTACTAAAGAAATACGCATTAGGCTTCCTTAATGCGCAGTAATGAATTCGCATGGTTTTTACATGACACTTAAGGTATAGTAGCCTATTTTACTGCTCATTAACATAATTGCAGTTTTCTATGTGGTGCTTTAATGTGCAGTAAAATAGACTACTGCTCATTAAAGCGAATGTGAAGACACTCCCGATCTCTTTCGCATACACACCGTATAGACACACAAACACAGTATGTCAGATATCTCACGGCAAATCCATTTAGAAAATCTTCTTTTCTTACTCAAATTAAAGAACTATGGATTCACTTGTTTTTTTAACACATTGGTGACCTTTGCAATGTTTGGTAAAGCCAGTCATAAATGAAATCATAGAAGGTTTTGAGTCAAGCTATAATTACTTCAGGTCACATAATTTGGATCCAGAATGACTTTAAGATTTCTCCAGTTGGGGGTTTTCAGATCTTGAGTTTAACTGCATGTTATGGGAATATCTACGGAGTGACATCTAGCTCTGGATTCAAATTCCCACAAAATTGATCTCTAGGATTTTAGTTAGATAATTCTGTGGCTAAAATACAACCATGTTACCTTCTTTAACATTTATGGCAGTGTACTTTGAACCCAGTTGTCCTTCATAGTTAGCTTCTTGTTGGAAATGAGATTGTGTAATTTGTTTATGTGTGAGTGGATTGTCATCTATTTTAGTAGACAGAACAGAAGAGTTGAAAAGGAGAGTCCTGGGTTCTTTGCCCCTGCTTATCTATATGCCAGAATGAGTCACTTGGGGACTGAATCTGCATCCTTTGCTCAGTCATAATAGCTGTTGAATCAAATCCACAAATCTTTTTATATCTTATATTATCTGTCTGTGGAAAAAAGGATAACACCACCAGCTAAATGAGATGGACATTGCCCCTTCAGATGCACAGTTTAATTATAAGGGAATAATTTACAGTGGACTTTGCTTTCATAAATGCTAAAGAAAAGACACATGGTCAGGTCTCCTAAGCTGACTGCCCATAATAGACCTATTAGAGTGTCTAGCCAGGAGATAGTAGGGGAACCAGTCTTCAGTGAGCAGAGTGTCATCTTGGGATGCAATCTATTAGTGGAACAGATATGTGACTGATATACTGGTACAACTTACCCTGGTATTGGTTTTTCTTAACTTTGAGGGGGTAAGTTTGGTCCAGAGCTAGAGTGACTTCTACGGGCATCCAGGTTGTAGCCATATTGCCCTAGAGGCAAAAGGAATAAGAACTTGTGGTAGAGGTGATATCTTTTATTAGACCAACTAGATTTTTGCAAGGAGAAGGAAGGAAATATGACTACATCCCTCTTGCCACCAAGCAACTTCAAGGTACACTGTTCCAACTTTTCTCTGAGCCTAAAATGAACTGTTCCAAACAAGAGATTTTACCACATCTTTAACTCTCCTATAAAATATGAACCTTCATTTCTACCTAGAAGAATTTTTACAATCTTTTCTCCTATGCCTGATGAAGGGTGCTTGTGCCTGAAAGCTTGCAATTAAAGATTTTTCTTTTGCAAAAATCTAGTTGGTCTAATAAAAGATTCTCTACCTCGAGTCCTGATTCCTTTTGTACTGGCATAACGCTGTATGGCATGTATTAGCGTTGTATGTCTGCTCCACTTCTACCAGAGATTTTATAGTAAATACATTGTGTGTCTTTTCCTTTTGTAAAATGCTGTTTATAAAGTGCATTGTGATCCTTGAACAGACGGTGTTATAGAGAACAAATATATATTAATATAGTAATATATTATTAAATAGGCCTACCTAAAGCAAAATTTGCCTAAACTGCCCACCTGCACTAGAAAATAATTTAACTCTGTTCTTTTCTCCCTTTATTTGTATGTTTTCCTGATAGATTCCTGCATCATTGGTGACCACCCTAAAATACAAATCAAGAACTCTACTTTTTGTATGAGTGCCTATCCAAACTTGACAATGGTTAACTTCACCAGCCAAGGAAATAAAACGTTTGTCAGTGGAAGTGAAGAATATTTCAAGTAAGATCCCTGAAAAATGTTCAGTTCCTTTCCTGCTAGAGTTTGGTGATCACATGAAGTAGATCATATATGCAATAAATAATTGATCAGGGGAGTGATAATAAAACTATAACTACACACAGGCAATACTATGGACATTTAGATGTGAAGAATGATGGAGCCAAGTTTTAAGAGAGAAAAATATTTAAATTTTTCTGTTTGTAGAGTGCCTAGTGCAATAGAACCCTGGTCCATGATTAGCCCTCCTAAATCCCACTTCAGTGCAAATAATAATAATGAAGTAAAATTTACTGGATCCCTTGAAGTAGATGGGGAAAAAAAACCTTTCAGTACTATAAGCAATATCAAACTAGTATAAATGCTTTCAAGGATGGACTACTGCCTACTATCAGTGTCACTAACTTTTTGGCTCTTAGGTACTTTGCGTTGAAGATTTCTGCAGGGATTGAATATCCTGGTGAAATCAGGTGGCCCTTGGTACTGTCTCTCTTTCTGGCTTGGGTAATTGTATACCTATCCCTTGCTAAAGGAATCAAGACATCAGGAAAAGTAAGAATCTTTCTTTATAAACATAAATCAGTAACAGTGCACTAGGCTGTTTTTAAATTGGTAGTGCTATAGCCTAAGGTGCTGAATCTCTCAAAGGCACTGTCAGCATAAGCTATATGGGAACTGACTGGAAACTGAGCTTATTAAGAATTGTAAGTGGGAACAAGGACAAGCTGCAGGATAGAAGTGATACTTATAGCCATTGCTATTACAGGTGGGACATTTTGGGGAAGCTTCTTCCACATTGTGGGAACATTGTAGAGTGGAACGCATTGGATCCAAATATATTCCTTGTGTATTTAAGACTCCTGTTAACTTCAAGTAGGAATACTTGGTGCAGGACTAGGCAGCAGATGGCTGATTTAAGTAAATGTCAATTAAATTGTTTTACCAGGATTTTCTCCTAAATTTCTAATTAACCAGAAACTAATGGAATCAGCAAATTATTTTAGTTAGAAGTTCACAGGCTTCTTAGAAATCTACAGAGACTTTCAAAGATTTTAAATGATCTATTTTAATGTGTTTATCAGCTGTGCTTCTAATAAGCAAAAATGACATCTTTACATCTTTCTGCACAGTACACATTGTTAAAACCATACTAGTAGTTACAGTAGAAACACCTTCAGACATTAAAATTAAACCGTATCTCTAACATTACTAAAAGAAGAAAGTTTAAATCTCAGCCCAGAATTCCATTTCCTAGGAAGTACAATGGGAATTACAGACATTGCTGTGTACTTTTGAGGATTGCTTTTAGGACCTAACACCTCAGGGCATCCCTTTTCAAATGGATTTGGGTAGCAGCATACAGTAATCACTTCCTGATTATATTTTAGCTACTAATAACAGGATAGAATAGAAAATAAGCAGAAAACAAGTGGCCCAGGGAAAATCTGATTCTTTAAATGTCCTAACAAAGTGAGGAAATTTGCTCTCAAAATGCATGGGCAAAGTGTGAGAGGATCGAGAGAATAATCTGGGGTTTGCAGATGGTAAACAATACCATTTCTTTAAGTGAACCTAATGCTAATGAAAAATGCTGGCCCCACAGCACTGGGGACTGAAATCCTTTCATCACAGGTTCATCTGGGAAGGAATAAGGAAGCTTTGGGGCATTGCTAATGTGCCTCAAGCCTACTCTGTAGGTTCACCTCCTTGGTGGAAAAAAAGGTTGCCAGTTTCCAAGTCACTTAGGTTCTTGAGTTCCCTATTAATTTGGCTAGAAAGGGTGCCAGTTCTGTTAACGTTAGCTATATGGTTCTGTCACCTGCATAATCTGTCCACTAGGAACTGGACCAAGACTATAAACTAATTTAAAAGGACTGAATGCTCAGTTCATTGTGGTATTCTCCTTTATATGGAAAGTAGTAACGATTTAACTTAAATTGGTTAAGCGCATAGACACTCCTTAGTTAGGGTTACAAGATCCTATTTCAGTTTAGCTTAAATGGATTCCTGATTAAATTGAAATAAACTAGACAAAGTGTTTTTACACTTTTTAATATTAATTTAACTGAATGAGTTAAACAGGAGTACATAGACAAGACCTGGGAGATAGAAAACTCATTTTCTTGCTTCTTACACATCCAGTGTTTCTGAAGTCATTGGTTCCCATTAGTACCAGTACAGTTGATTGGTTTTATTGGGAAACAGCACATTAAATTGGGAACAGCAGTCATCTCAGATGACAGCAGCCACTATCCACTTTTCTTAAACAAAAATGAGAATTAAGTAAAGAAATGGAAAATTCTAGGTAAAAAGTGCAGCATCGTATTTTATTCTAATTACGATAATCAATAGGCTGTGATTGTAAGCTTTGCAGCTCATTGTTCCTTTTTGATAAATAATTAGTATTAATTGAAAATATTCATCATTGCACTTTTAGATCACACATGTACAGATTTGGGGGCTAATTCAACAATGTCTTTTCTCTCTCCTGCCACCTCACAATCTAGCTTATTTTTTAAATATTTTTTAAAGAAATGACTATCAAGGAACCTATTGTAAACAATTTTGTTCTAACAAGCAGCTCACCACTGTTTATTCATTAGCCATGCACATGTTATAGCAATATTAATTATGATTCATTCATCTAGCATTAATGTGCATGCCATCTGCAACTGCGTTGATGATTGTGTGTTCAGTGACTATGTTTTAATGAAATATGCCTCTGGTATCTTTAAAGTCTATTCAGATTTTAAGATTATACTCTTGTGTTTTCAAAAGATCTTTTTCTGTACACCCTATATTCAGAGCAAATCTATCATGTATATAGGGTAAGATTTAAAATATGTCTCAAGTGTTTTAGGCCCTGTTTTCAAAAGTGATGTAGGTGGACAGGTGTCTACCTCTCATTGGGTAGGTTTACACTGGTCTCACTGGTCTTGAGCCTGCTGCCAAAAAGACATATATATCCTACCCATTGCACTCTGCACACCCCAAACTGGAGCTGAGGTGGTGAGGAGCCTGGAGATTCCCCTGCCCCCAGCCCTGAATAACACTGTCAAGCAGGCTAGAGAGAGAGCTGCTTTTTTTCAGCAGTGGTTTCAGGATTCGTGTTGAGCCAATGTTGACATACCATTGATATGTGATGGAAATAACTATTTTACCACACATTTTAAATCTCTACATGTACACAGTGTAACAGTTCAGTGATGATGCCACAGAAATGATCCTGGTCTGCTCCCTCCCACTTTATATGCTTCAACTCTGAAAGTCAGGTGATAATGGTCCAGACTGCTGCTCTTGAGAGAGCCTGAGCTTCAGATTTTCATGTTAGTGTTGGGGACACCCCTCAGGCTGTCCTTACCACCTCATTTCAGGGTTGACACATGCAGAGTGGGAGTAAGGACTGAGGTTTATGTCTGTGGTGGCATTGCTGGGTACTCTGCCACCATGGTGCAGACATAACCCAAATGATACAGGGCAACATTTTTTGATTAAATGTATTATTTTGAGGAACTAATATAAACAAGAACGTTGTGATCTGTTTATGGGCAGTTTGCTGAAAGGAAGAGATGAAACTGATTCATCGTTTCATAGTTGTTAGGAGCTGGCAGGGACCTTGCAGATCATCAGGTCCAGTCCCGCTGCACTAGGCAGGAAAAGACACCTGGGGTCAAGTGACCCCAGTGAGGTGACTGTCCAGTCTCCTTTTGAAGATTTCCAGGGTAGGTGATTGCACCACCACTGGAGGGAGTTTATTCCACAGTCTGGACACCCTGACTGTGAAGAAGTTTTTCCTGATATTAAGCCTGAATCGGCCTTCCAGGAGTTTGTATCCAGGAGTTTGATAAGCAATTCGATTATCATGAGTAACTAGGGAGTTCTAGTCAATTAAATGTTTTAGTCATATATTGTGTCTTTGATGTCAATTACTTATATACCTCATAATAAACCTATTATACTTTGGAACAGTCACAATTTTACATTATCACTTGCACTGGAACAAAAATATCATTGTGGTCCTTCAATGCTTCATTCCTCTGCAATTTCCCAGAAGAGGTTTCATAAATAAAAGCTGGTGAGATACTGGGGTAAGAGAAGACTGCCTATACAGCAAGAGTTGAGGGTAGGGGCAAATGCTAATCCCAGTGAGGTTTCAAATAAGGGGGAAGCTAGGAAAATAGATTTACAACTCACTTCAATTCAGCAGGTAGAAGTTGAAGATCCGAGTTCCAAGGTGGGAAGCACTTCAAATCAGACTTGAGATCTTGATTTAGTCTTTTTATCTGACCAACTGGAACAATTTCACATGATAATCTGAATCTCTGGAATATTTCATAATTAATCCAAGAGATTAGATACATGGTGTCTGATCCCAATGTCACTAAAGTCAGTGTCACTCCTTTCACTGCTAATTTCAAATGAACTTTCTTTTCCTCATACATGAATGAATTTATTTCTTTTCTCTACATGAGTGAATTTCTTTCTCTACATGAATTAATTTATTTCCCCCATACATTTTCAAATGAACATCGCATTGGGCCAATACTTATTTAAATAGCGATGCATATTTATTAAGGGCCCCATAATTATTTAAATAGCGATACATATTTATTAAGAAGTGTAAACAAACACAATAACAAGAATCTTTCAGGGCTAGCCATTTACTGGAAAAAAATGTAGAGGAAGTTAGAGAATGAACCAAATACTTACCTAGTGTACATTGCTCATTTGACTCCCACAGAGCTAGGCCAGTTTCCCTCTGCTGGGGACCTGACTGGATATTTGAAATTGGATGAAAAATCCAACTTTTATTCCCATTCTCTCCTGACTCTGTCCCTTAACTGTCTAGTACCTCAGTACCCTGTGACTCAGCCTTTAATATCATTGCTATTGCCACTAGCAAGGAGAGCTATAAAAATGACAGCCTTGTCAGGTTTCTTGGGAAATAATCCTATTGTCTTTGCAGCCTGTGGCCAGTGTCTCTAATGCTGAATAATTTCTTTTTTCAGGGAAGAGTATAATACTCATACTTGATTTTTTTATATGGCTTCAAATAATCCAAACCAATAATCTTTTGTGGTGTTTCTAGGTGGTGTATTTTACTGCTACGTTCCCTTACGTGGTGCTTATCATCCTACTTGTCAGAGGAGTAACGTTGCCAGGAGCTGGGGCTGGAATTTGGTACTTCATCACGCCTAAATGGGAGAAACTAGTGGATGCAATGGTGGGCTTATTATTCCAGTTATAACACTCTGATTGGGTGAATAATTCATATAGATTTTTACTTACTGTATATTACAAATACATATGAGGTGTGCAAAACTGGTATTTTTATCTTGTCATGTTATCTGCACAGCCTTATTCACATCTTGTTAATGTGTTGTATATTTAATTATGCTACCATATAACCTGTTACATGGATATTTATCAGCTGTGTGTGCATGTACCTATGTCTGTGTATAAAGTACATGCAATGTCATATATATGTACATTATTTTATATTTTGTTGCAATATTTTATGAATATTTTACCTGAATCCCCAAAACAGAATGTTTCAGAGTAGATGTATGATAAATACTAAGAAAACAGAGAAGTAGGACAGGGTTAGAAAAGTTGGTTTCTGAATTGTCCTTTGTTATTTTATTGTACGCAGAATGCATTACACTTTCATGAATAGCACAACCTACTTACATGAAGTATAGTTTTATTTCTGTAAATGACTTCACATTTCCTGAAAGCAGATGCATTTTATTCACTAAAAATTAAGATTATTCTGAAACAGGATATCCTGCTTCAGTCGCTATCAGATATAGTCATATAACATTCTCTGCTCAATTATATTTCTGTATAAAACTGTGCTGATGTAGAACACCTGCATTCCTGATGCTACAGCTGTATTTTATGGATGAACAGATCTACTAACTGTCCAATGAAGGTTAAGGTTAATAGATTTGGCACCTAAATCCTAGTACTGGAAAAATCAACAGCATGTCTTAGGAAAGGGGTCATGTCTCCTTTCAAAATGGCTTCTTTTCCCTATACAATTACAAATTATGTTTAATAACTATTAGCTTATTTTTTATCATCATCATTGTTATTGTTATTAACTTCCTCCTCATCACCATTTACTAATTTGATGCTGACAACAGATAGGGCCTGAAGAGGGTGCTCAACCATAGAGGCATAATAGTGTAGGGTGAACTTCAGATATTAAATTCAAGTCTTAGGGAGAGATTGTTAGCCATATAAATTTGAAGACTAGGATTAATGAAATCTGTTAAGAAGTGTTAACAAGTCAGGAAATCAGCTGATTTTTCCAACATTTTAATAATCTTTCCCAATAGAAATTAGGTGCGATGTTAGTTGCATCTAGATCAGAGCTGGAAAATAGTTCCCTTGTGGTTGCATACTAAAAATTATTTGTTAATTAGCAGCTTCTGTGTGTTTGGCTTTTTGTTTTGTTTTTTAAATCCTGTGTTGTTGTGAGTAATAATACTTTTCCAAACAAAGTGCAAACATTTTACATTATAAGTATGAGCAGAATATTGAGACCCAACAGTGGGAAGTAAAGAGGGTGAGAACTTTTGTTAGCAAACTGAGGCTCTCTGAACATGTAAGTATGTGTCTAACCCTGTAAAACCCAGCACCATTTCTACCTGATAGACCTGATTAAGAAATAGAAATCTCCCTGTCATCTTTGCCATGTCATTTGAATGTGCTCAGTGAGATGAAACAACACACAGTTTACTTATGTGATCCTCACAAAAGATGGGTGTTGTTTGAATCTGAGGTTTGGCTTCAGACACACCTCCAATTTTTTCCCTTATCTAGTGAAGGGTTAGACTTCAAGGATAAGCAGGGGGAGGGGAGGAATGTGTGTGTGTGAATGGAGAAGAGGCAGGGAGATTTGTTTTTATAGAAACTACCTTAACCTTTTGGTATTCTCTGGGAATGACTCTATTGAGATATCAGACCTGGGGTGAGTATTGCAAGTTCCAAAGGGAAATATGCTATCAGCCTTTTGGTGATATAATAATTGTGATTTTTGTACCTCTTCCAAGCCAATTGCCATGCAACCAAACCTGGGAAAACTACTTTTAATTAGGTTTAGTGATTAGACCTTTCAGAAGACTCATTTCCCAATTAGCTAAATCAGCAGAGAGATTCCTGAAGTAGCTTATGAAAATCTTTCTGAAGTAGAATGAGAAATGCTGAGAGTTGAACAATTTTGGAAACCTGGCCCCACTTATTAGCCTAAATGGGACAACTGTTATTTTTTTAAGTATTTTTTTTCATAATCTTTGTTTAAAAAAATTAAAAAAATGAAGACATTTCTCAATATTAAGAAGTATAGTTGGTTGGAACACCTCCCCCCACCATGTATTTCTTGTGTTTTCATTGAAACATTTTTAATAAAGTGACTCAATATTGGCAAATTTTGACTAGCTCTACTAAAGATGAAGAAATATTTTGGAAAGCGCATCTAAAAAAACCCTTGCCCTAAACGCTTGGAGACTTGCTCATGTTGTTTAGAAAATCACTAATATTCTGTAGTACAGACAGTATCTGGGATTTTTACTTTTTTAGAATTCTTGAACCCAGGATGGGGGGAGGGAGTGGGGGGGCAAGGGGTATATATTTTGATTTTACTAAATTGGCTTGCAAGTGGTCACAATTTCCACTGAAACTCATACATTTAAAAGATGTTTTAACTGGCTTCTACTATGTGAAATATTCTATTAACCAGAATTTCCAGCCAGACAGGAAGGGGGAGGCAGGGAAGCTCTCATGTGGTGGCAACCACCACCTCCCTCCCCTGCCTCCCCTGCACTGCAGGGTTTTTCAAAAAGGTTGAAAACCCCTGCCTCAGATAACTGGAATTTTTAGATATCTGGCATCTCCCTTACCCCACTCATGCCAGTTAACACAGCTTTTACTGTACGAAATTTGGTTTGTACTGTATATTTTAACATAAAGTACAGCTAATTACTTACATCAAGAGAAGAATATTCCACTTCGAGTGGGTACCTGAAAGATGACCTAGTGGTATTGAATTACACTGTTTTCTTTGAACATGGCAAATCCATTCTATCTCATACAGAGCATTATTCACTGAATATTTATGCCTTCTCTCCCTGCCAAAGATTATATTCTGTTCTCAGTTAAGTGGCTTGTTCTTATTCGAGCTAAAGTTCAATTAATTCAAATGGATATCATCTAACTGAAGGCAGAATTTGTCCATAACTGTTTTCCTACTGACATTAGTTGCACTAGTATTGTTTAAAATATTTGCATGTTAAGCTCTCAACGGTAATATTAAGTACTGTTACTGATTTTTATGACTTTCCACAACCCTTTACCAAGGCAGAAACTGTTCTATCTTCTGTGCTTTCCTAGGTGTGGAAAGATGCTGCCACTCAGATTTTCTTCTCCTTATCTGCCGCATGGGGAGGTCTAATTACTCTCTCTTCCTATAACAAATTCCATAATAATTGTTACAGGTATGTAAGGATAAAGTCACTTAATATTATTAAAGACATGCCAGCATGTAGCTAGTTCCAAAATACACATTGTGCGTTTTGAAATCTGGTTGGAAAGGTCTACTATTTTATTATTGAGGGGGAGGGAGGTTTAATTTCAAAATCCACCACTTCCATGATGTGCACTGGGCTTCTCTTTGTCTCTTTTCACAATATGTTTTCATCATAAGCAGTCACTCATCTGGGAAACTGTCTAGGAACATAGGCATTATTCCACATCATGTTCATCTCTGCTGAAGAGCAAACCATGATTAAAATTAAGTGAAGGTTGTGAGATGTGTGTATAGTTTCTATTGTAGGGGGTGCCTTTCTTTAACAAAGCTAATTATTACACCTGCAGTTTCATTGCACAAAATTAACACTAAAAAAAACAACAAAGCAAAACTTGTTGAGCCACTAAGGTGGAGCATGTTTCCTTGACATCAGAAGATTTTTGCAAGAAAAAAATGGTATATACTATTCCCTCTCAGGAAATCTACTGAATAAATTCTTTCTTTTTTTCTTTTTAAAGAAAAGAAAAGTATTTACTAAAATTTATATAGTATCTATCAGAATTGGTAATTCATATGCTATTACAGTGCTCTGGCCCTCTTTCTTAATTAACAGTTTGTTATTTTGAGAGCCAATCATGCTTCCACAAGAGCATAACTTCCACTGATTTCATTGGGAATGAAGAGGTGCCTATTTGGGAAAGCATTTCTATTTAAAACAGAATTTCAGGGGAAAAGCAGGTGAGAAAACTCTAGTCTTTCACTTCTGGCAGCTCAGTAAAATATCTAAGTGATGAATTAAGGAGCATGGAAAATGTTTACTTGAAGTTTCAAACTAAATGTAAACTATCAAGATTAAAACATATTTTGATAGATCAAAAAAATCCTTGCCTACATTATTGGTAAAGAATTTATGGAAGTAAAATTGAGAAGCTTCGTATTTCTTATTGTTATAAGTTTAGGATATAGTCCGACTTAACAATTGCATTGAAATCTGGTGAATGTGTCATTAATATAACTAACTGCTATGGAATTATAAATTTGTATATTGAATCACCACCAGAGTCTATTTTTGTTGTTTTTGTTTTATTTAAAGACACTTCAGCTGATTAGTTATCCATTAAAGCATTATTAGTCATATCCAAATATACACACATTAAATCACAAATCGGTTTGACCCTGGTCAGCAGTCAGTTTCAAAGGCACTGACCTATACCTTCCATTACACCATTCAAGCCATCTGATGCTTTCAAATCAGTGGGCATTCTTCACTTTTCTTGGCTTAACAAGACACAGATGGTTAACCATTCTATTTTGCAGTATTATCTTCTATTTTGAGTGCAAGTAGGGGTGCAAAGCAAATTTATTTGATTATTTTACTATATCATAGTCATGTAATTCTTACATAGTGAGCACTGTACATTTTTATAAGAAGAAATTGAACATGAAGCATTTTTCTGTGTAATCATAACATTCTTATATATATGAGCCAGAGGGTATGCAGTCTACACTTAAAAGTTTTGTAAGATATTTTTTTTCTTCATTGTAAATGTGAAAAAATATTCTTTATTATGTCTTGATATGGCAGGCAAAATACATCTCAAGAAAATCTGAAAATGACAAACTGCTGATTCTTTGGGCCCTGATACATGTTCAAATTAAACCAGCTATAGGGTTCTTACATGTTTTGAAGCATTAACTTTGTAGCTGCTTGGCTCCTTTTATAGCTGCATAGTCATTTTTATGGTGTGATAATTACTTTGCACATGTGGCTGGGCTAAATTCATTACGCGATTTACCAGTTAATTGAGTAATATATATAACGTGTAGCAGGGGCCTTAGTCACTCATGGGTAAGAAGTCAGTGTTACCAACCCCCTTGGAATAGTGAATTAACTAGATTTTACTGTGTATTGATGCAGAATCATATTGCTCTTCACTGTTATGTTGTACTTGTGCCTGCATGCTCCAGTGGCTATCCAACTGTGCAAAACCCTTGTAACTTAACAGCCATGTATCTCACTTGCATTGCTGTGGTAGCATGCAGGTGTGCCTCACCCCCCCACCCCCCACTTTCCATGCATTCAGAATTTCCCCCCAAAAGTCAAATAGCTGCTTTTTGTTATGCTTCCAGAGCCCAATGCTGTTCTTGGTTCTGATCATGCTCAAATACAAAAAGGATTGTTGCACGGAGGAAGGTGGGCAACTGTTCCCTGCGCCCACAGGGGACAGGACCAGAAGTAATGAGTTTAAATTGCAAAATTACTTAGGTTAGATTTTAGAAAGAACTTTTTAACCATTAGGTCAATTAAGTAATGGAACAGATTATGTAGATGAGTTGAGAATCACCATCAATGGAATTTTTATGGGCAGGTCAGACAAACATTTTACTAGGATGATTTAGACAGGGATATTCATTCAGCAGGGGACTGGACTAGTTGGCTTTCTGGTATCCCTTCTAGAGATATTTTCTTTGATTCTGTCACAATCATAAGGAATCCTTGGGACATGCACCCAAAAACAGCATTTTTTTTCTTTCTCTGGAAAGGAGAGGGTGGGGCATTTGTTGCCTGTGGAGCAAGAAGAAGTTAGGTAGTGCATGATTTCACAGTGGCAATCTCTAGAAGTAGCCAGTGAAATGTAGATATATTCTGTTTTACTTTCTGGCCAGTTCATTCTAGCATTGCAAATGCAAATTTAATTTTTCTTTTTTTAGAGTTGTCTCCATTGACTTTTTTTTGTAAACTTTACAAACCTATCTATAATTGCACAAGGTTTCTTTAAACCTACTTTGTAACACACTCTAAATTTTATAAACTCCTTTATAGTCTCCCTGTTTCTGAAACAGCGCCAATGTTATTTCCCACTCCTCCTAATTCTGAGGATTATCCACAGCCAAAAGCCTTCCTTTGGAATATGATTAGCATACAGCGATCTCCTTCCAAGCAGAACATTATCTACTTTCAGCAGACTTGACGAATGATAATCTATTTAATACTATCTTGCTTAAGGAATGTTCCAGGAGGGACTCAAGGTGTTGTCAGCTCAGCATGGTTCTTGACAGCTTTCTAGATTGCTTTTCATTTTAGGCCTACTGAGTAAGCAAGATGGTAAGCAATTCAGTGCCAACTTGGAGAAAACTATTTTTCCCCCCCGAGTCTGAATTTTTGACAAATAGTTTGCTTATTCTTAAATCATAACAGTTTAAGTCAGAATCTCTCTCACACACTTGTATTAATGGCAGGATAGACAGTGTAGCCACTAGGTAAGATCTATGAAGAGGGATCATTACATATTCTTTTTTTCTTGTAAAGTCACATCTGCTTACAGAATAAGGCATATTGCTCAGGCACTCAAGTCTCTTGAGAGTGCTCCTTGCAACACTGAAAAATAATAAGCACAGTATCAAAAAGTATTTTAGAATGACTGCATGGAAGGGAGTGTACTTAGGGGAATGCACCTGGATTTGAAAGCTTTGACTTGAGTTGTCTGATTTAAATCCAGTAAAGACAGACAGCAGTTGAAAGTCTGATGCCTGTTTGGCAGCCTTCATGAAATGCATTAAACAGGAGAAAATCCCTGACTTTACTGCAATTCTTGATAGTTTCTTCAAGTTAATAACCCTTTTTCAAAGAACTGAAAAGGCATGCAGACTTAATGTACTTTTGAAGTTCCTGCTAGATTACTAGTGGGTCAATGAAAGGAAACTTGTACTCGTGCCTGCCTCTTGTTTCTTATCTGAAGACTTCCATCTCTGGGTCTTTCTCACATTTTAATCACACTAAATTCACTGGAGAAGGGATATGCAAGTGTTTGCATAGAAAATAATCCTTATTCTTATAGCTTGTGTATGAGAATGTACTGCATTTGGATCTCTCTCTTACTTATTATACCAAGCTGGCATATGCTTTTTCTCCTCAGGGACACGCTGATAGTAACATGTACCAACAGTGCCACAAGTATATTTGCTGGCTTTGTCATCTTTTCAGTTATTGGCTTCATGGCAAATGAACTTAAAGTAGATATTGAAGATGTGGCAGATCAAGGTACTGTACACTACTGTTGCATAACTTAGGTTGGATTCTGAAGTGCATGGTATAAATATCTTTAATGATATAGATGTTGCAATGCAAACATGTATTATTTGGACAGGGAACTACTAAGCCATCTATATGGGCCTTTAATACAGTTGCTGTGCTGAACTGTCCAGTACCACCCGGTGCCTGTGGGGTTTTCAAAATACTACAGTAAGCTATCTTGCTGTTTATGGGTAGAAGAAAAAAGAAACCTAACTAAATGACTGGTGATTTTAGACCCCTGCAAGATGAATTCAGATTAACCCACAGTCTCTCTAAGCAACCACCAACCCTCCTTGCTGCTTCTTTTTCTACTTCCTGAAGTCCAGTAACAAGTAAAAGGGTTCTTGACTTGAGATTTGAAGTGAGGGTACTGTGGATATGGTTGATAGAGATGAATGTGCATGACTTGGGAGTGTGAATAGGTAATTAAGTCCTGGGAGAGAGAGATAGGAAAGTAAAGATTTGTTGGATGAAAAAAAGGAACTGGGGAGAGGTTAGAATAGGAAAGACAGTACAGCTAAATGCTGACATTGGGGAGGTTAGCACCAGGTTAGATCACATTAAAAATGGCCACCCAATATAAGGTAAGTTTGGATCGGGGGTGTTGGGTGGATGTGGTGGGGGAAGTAGGCTTGTGGGGGATCAGGAGTCTAAAGGGAGATGGGGGGAAGTGGGATCTGCAGGGAGACTGGGAGGCAGGTGGGAGCCACAGGAGTGTTTGGGGGTGCAGGTGGCATCTGTGGGGGGCATGGAGGGGCAGGCGGGATCCATGGGAAGGATCAGGTGACATCCGTGGGAAGGCTTGGGGGTGCAGGGGAGGCATGTGGTGTCTGCAGAAGGGATTGGGGGTAGGCAGCAACTGCAGGGAGTTACCAGGGTCTGGGAGGGTTTGGTGGCATCAGGAGGGCTTGCAAGCTCTTCAAGGGAAGCTTAGGAGAACCAGGGGCTATTTTTAGCCCACTGAGACTCCCTTGTAAACCTACCCCTACATCTCTCCTGCCTCTTCCCCATACCGACGCTTACTTCCTCAGTTCCTAGCATTGGTGAGTGCTAATAAAACTGGCACCTGAAGTGGCTTGTGAGATGGGGGGTGATGTGGGTGGGGGAGAGGGGGGCTCTGGCTGGTCCACAGGTGTGGCTGCAAGTGGCATGGGGGGGCGTGCTAAAAATAGCCTGGTGCCAGGGGATGGGTAGGAAAAGCACAGCCCCAGGATGGGTCAGTAGCTGAGCTTTCCCACCCAGGGGCTGTGCAGGTAACTGTACAGAAGTTCCATTCACCAGTTTTACCTAGATTGATTAAATTTGAGTGTACATTCATCCAGGTCTATCTTAGCCTGGGTTCTGCCATTTTTAGAGAGGTCTGTGTGCACAGAACTTCTGTACTGTTACGGGTTTAGATTTGATTTCCAAACACTGAGATTGGTCTAAGTGTAATGTCTGCACATGGGCAAACTATGTTAGATTGGGTGGCTATTTTTAACCCTATCTAACCTCTCTCAAGCCTCCCCAAATGTGTGCACTTAGCCTGCATGTATTTCAAAACCCAGCAACTCCCTTTGCATTAAAGAATACCAAATGGTAGAACTTCTTAAAAAACACAGACATTTGGATAAGCTTTCCAGACTTTTTCTTGTTTGTGGTTGAATTTTGAATGACTGAGCAATTCCTGATTCAGTTTTATTAACATATTGTACTGACACACAATGTGTTGATGTCAGTGTAATTTATCTTTAATTTGTTCACAGATGTAAATTGCACAAGAACAGATATGACTGGCTTGTTTCTATGGACCTATGGACCATGAAACACATGCTGGTATATCTTAAACTAGTCCATAGTTACAGGAGATTTTTTTTTAGGGGGCAGCTTTACCTCAGAGTAAAAATAATTTGAGATGCAGGCATAATATATTCACACTTGTACAGTCTTTTCGTAAGTATATAAAGAGAATGGACACAGTATGATGGCCCTGCACCAAGTAAGTCATACTCTGAGATATAGTTACCTGGGGAAAAAATGTAGTAACTAGATATCTGCATAAATTACACCAGCATGTGAGTTGTGTCTGGCTCCCTCAGAATAACCCTTAGTTTGATCTGTTGAGAGCTGCTGAGTGTTACTATACAAATAACTAATAACAGTAACATCTGAGGAATAGAGTGCTGCCTTTACATTTAATGAAAGTAGCTTCAATCTGAGCAGTTATAGCACGTGACTGACGACCCTTTTGTTATAATTGCATCCAGGCTCCACAGCTTTGGTATGTTTTTTCCACCCAGAACATAATGGAATATGTGTAGCATCCTTGGCATACAGTATATCTTAAAGGTCTTTTTTTCATTCCAGTAATATTTGAATATGATGTGCTATTTTATGTTCTTTGGCTGTGGGCTAAGGATCTGTTTTTTACCCCAGTATACTTTTCCTATTCAGCAAGATTGCTTATCTGTTTGTTATATTAACTAATTTCCCTACTCTGAGTGGAAAGTGTGTGCGCGCATGTGTGCATGTGTCGTGCATGCATGTGTACATACACACACACACACATATATATACACATATATATATATATGTATGTGTATGCACACGCACACACACTTTCCACTCACAAAGTATGGAAAAAATGTGTGTATGTAGCTATATCTATATATCTATATCTATGTATGTGTGTATGTATATTTGTGTATGTGTATGTATATGTATGTGTGTGTGTGTGTGTGTGTGTGTGTATAACTATGTATGTATATATTTCTATTTGCTTGCCACACTTAAGATTTTGATGTCATCATTGTGCTTTGAGTATAACACTGTACTGGAAATATCTTTTTTTATCATCTCCTGTACTATTTTATGATCCACTAGCATTGAATTAAGCTCTGATGAAAATGATAAAAACATCCATTCAGAGGTAAAGGGATCTGTTAAATCAGGAGTGGCAAACTCATCCACCCGTGTGAGCCAGAAGAGCATCTCTGGTCTGGTCTGAGGGTCAGATCATGCCATCCCAGATCCAGTGCACAGGACTGATACAATGGAGTGCAATATATAGTATGCTCACTGTGCTGTAAGCAGTACCTATGGTGCCAGGTCCTGGAGCAGGACCTGTGCATGCTACACACATCACATGGACTGAGCTGACTATGCATACTGCATATGGCACAGAAAGCTGGCATGCCCTGTCAGACTGGTCCTGCATACTGGCTCTGGTACAGCCCAGTCCAGACCAGCTCCAGAGTCAGGATACAGGGTCCATCTCGCTCAAGTGTTACATGCAGCATGTGCTCTGGATAGACCTCTTGTGCTGCATGTAGTGGCCACGGCTCCAGGCCAGCCTACATGCAAGATCGGCTCTGTATGCCACCTGTGATGTGCTGGGTCAGTACAAGACCCATGGGCTAGATCATGTGGCTCCACAGTCCAGATCCAGCCTGTGGGCTGTATGTTTGATGCCCCATCTTAAATAATAGGAAGACAGAACCCTTTGAGACTAAAGCTTCAAGGCCTTTGAACCATACTACACAATGAAATAAGATGAATTTGAAATAATTTTGCCAAAAAATCCATGTGTGCATACACAACTTCTTGCATCTACCCATGGGAATGTTAAAAATATATCTCATTAACCTTCAGCAGTAATATAATATTTTCCAAGCCCTGGAGGAAATGAATAACAGTCTCTCAGGGGAGGAAGGGGAACAGCAAAGAATACATAAGGAGGACTGAAGTGTTCAGAAAGTGAATGTCACAGGCTTCTGCCCCTGGGCATGACAATGTTTCACTGGCTGCATTGAAACATAGACATTAAATTATTTTGCAGACAGGTTTATTGTGTAGATAAATTCAGTAGCGCACGAAATGCTGAATGTGGCTTGAATGTACCTGATAAGTATCTCAGTTCAAAGACCACATGAGTGAATTGATGACAGAAAACAGAAATCCAGTTCTCCCTTGAGTGTGGTAGTCTTTGTAGTTACAGCATCTTCTTTTTTGTACTGAGTCAGTGTTAGTAAGAATTAATTTCCATTCAGTGAACTGTGTGGCTTGGGAGTTGATAATATAAAAGCTCACCTTTGGTTTTTTTCCACCCTCCCTTCCCAGCTTTACCTTTTGTTTTTCTAATTTCTACCTATTTACATTCTCACTGACATCCTGTCACACTTTCAGCTTCTCTCATTCCTTGGAGTGTCAGACCAGCAAAGACTTTCTATGCCTGAAGAAGGGTCACTGTGCCCAAAAACTTGCTAAGAACTTTTTTCCAACTACTCAGTTGTTCTAATAAAAGATATCACGTCTACTCAAAGAACCTTCCCTGCCTATGTCCTTAGATCAACACTGCTACAACCAAAATATTGAAGACCATATTTCCAGTGAAACCCCATGACTAGCAAGTTTTAGATGACAAAAGAAGAGGAGGAGGCCCCTCTCATATTTTAGCCCAAAACTTAGTGTTTATGGCTTAGGGAGTGGAAGATCTAGGTTTCAGCCCCCCTTTATCTAGCACCAGATGGCAGGCTAGCCATTATTTAATCTCCTTCCCAGCCTTCCTCTTGAAATTGGCTCCCTGGGCAGCCAAAAGAAAGAGGTAAAAGGAAGAGAATAAGCTACAGAATGTGTGGCTTAATGAGATGGCTGCTGTTCTGGAAAGGAGAGGCCCTGGCTTCTACCCTGGACCCTTGCTCCAATGGGGCAGAAACTTCCCCACTGTTCTCCATCCCTTTTCTCCAATGAATATTAAACGTACTGTGCAGTGGCTTACCTTCAAGAAGAGGCCTGGAGAGGAGCCTTGATGATGCCTGACCAGTGGCCTGTGATTAGAGCACTGTGCTGGGGAATTCAGAGATGCACATTTTCAAAACCTTCCTGGGTAAGGCAGGTCTAGAGCTGAGGTCTCCTTGTTCTTAGATCGTGGGCATTGGCTACTGGGCTACAGTATGGGAAGTCCTCCCTTTTTTTGCCAGGCCAAAAATTTAGGTCATATGCTCTGGCATGTGTGTACAGAGCTGAGTACCTGCTTGGCCAGGGTGTAGCCAACTGCCCAAGCTCAGTAGCTATGTGGATACATATTCATCCAAACAGAGCATGGAGTAGGATCACAGGCTGTGCCTGTGTGCCCAAAAGAGCAGTTATGGGCCTTGACAAGTTTAATTTGGGTGTATAAACTGAAATAGAGTTCTGCCTCAGCTTGTAAACTCAACCTCTTCCCAGCAAGAACTGGATGATGCAGCATACATGTCATCAATTAATAGTAATTCAGTTTTACATGTCTCATCTGTTGGAAGGAGAAGATAAAACAGTATTTAAAGATCCCATCTTCCATTTGGAGTCATTGTAACTTGCTCGTTGTTATAACTCAGACCCCAACTTGGATACTTGCAATTTTTATGTAGAAACTCTACTGCATGAGTCAAATGAAAAATCCATGTGCATGTACACAACTTCTTGCATCTACCCATGGGGATGTTAAAAATATACCTCATTAACCTTCAGCAGTAATATAATCTTCTTGGCCTGGAAGCTGTACTAAGAACTTAGCTGTGCTAAGGTCTGTCTGTGACAGGCCAGTAATAACAGTATTATTATCATTCACTGTCCTACATGTTTCCCATGCCGGACTTCTGTTTCTGACAGTCCTTGTATAATGACAGCTGAAAGCAATGGTTTTGTTTCCTGGCAACGTAGCATTGAAAACAACTGGATTTGTCATGGGTTATGCTCATATGAGTGATATTCTGAGGGAGATCTCTTCTGCACCTGACAGAGCAGTAAACACCCAATCAACCAAGTGGCAGAGCATGTTAGGAAAACCCATTTTGTACTTGAAAGGTTTGAAGGTTACAAATGACAAGTGTTTCCCAAAGGCAATGTTGAAAGGAATGCAGCAATGTCTATGGGCAGCATAAACTCATGCTAGCTTTCTTACATGCCATAAAGGAACACAGGAGAACATCTTGTTCCTGAAGAACTTACAAGAACAAATTCTTCACTTGTCCTCCATGCAGCATGTAATACTAGACTTTCAGTTGTACAGTGCTCATCTAAGCAATTATTGATGTTGGTAAGCAGCTTAGATGGTTCATTACTGAAGAGCAAATGAAGCTACAGTCTACAGCTACAATGAAAGAACTTAGCAGATATAAGCTCACATGGACTATATATGGACTATCTAAAATGTAAGCTTTTCCAACAGAAACCAATGGCATTGAAATCTTGGGCCTCAAAGGTAAATCTGGTCATTGTCTTCCATCCTGTGGACAGGAAGGAAAAAAAAATATCTGGTCCACAAAATATCATTACAAAATGAAGCAAAGTTTCTTCTTAAAACATTTTTTACAGCTGTAATTTTTTTAAGCTGAAACAATTTCAAAAGTATCCTTTGTTGCTTCAAAAAACTGCTAAATTGGCACTGGAAGGAACCACTATGGAACTCCTCATTCCATTCCACAGAACTTGTTAAGAAATGATGAAAGAGCAGCCAGAGGGAGCCATTTGAGCCCATGCTACTGATATTTTAACTATTTTCCTGAAGAAAACTTAGAAGATTCCTGTAACCTTTATGCCTTTAGAGATTCATTTGGAATCTGTTGAAATGGATTGCAAAAAGGTCATTGATTAATTTGAAGCAACCCGCCCTGAGAAAACAGGCCTCTGTCAATATTTTCTAAATATTATTTTCCTTTAGAATTGTTGCATTGATTAAAATCCTGTCAAAATTGACATTTTTCCTGTGGAAAGTTCCATTTCCATGAAACTGCTCTTTCTGATGTTTCTCTTTCACATTTTTGACTCTCTCTCCATAACAGCCATTTAAAATCCAAGTTCAGGACCTTTTCCCTTTTCCACTGCAAACCTGTGTGTGAAGTCCCAATAGAATTCTTTGCAGCGTTTTTTACTTATGAATGTCTCTGTATATTCCTCACATCTGAAAATGTTAAAATTGTTAGGTTTTTTTCAAGCACATTTTCCCAGGGGTTTGTACATCCTTCTTTTCTGACTGATGGAGAAAATATGCCTGTGGTTAGTTCTCTTGTGATTGGTGATTTATGCTTGGATACTGATCACCTACCCTGCCTACTGTTCTGAGGTCCAAAACCAGTGATTCTCACTATTGGTGACCCAGGGGCAACTATACCCAGCAAGTCATGTTCCTGTAGGTAACATTACAATTTGATGTCCCTCTCAATCTCTGCTTTTACTTGTTAATATCCTGTGACTGCAAACAAACAGGGTCTCACAGGCAGCATGTTGCCCATGAGTCAGAGTTTGAGGAACATTGCTTTGGAGAGCAAAGGAGTCTGTATCAAAAGATACCTGCAATTTCATAGTCTGGAGAGCAAAGGAGTCTGTATCAAAAGACACCTGCAATTTCATAGTCTGGAATTAAACTTTTCCTAAAGAGTGTGATTAATGGGAATTCATTATTTTGAACTTTTATTTTAATTTCCAAATGTAGTAAACTAGGGCAAACAGGCCCCCTATCACTAATTGTCCAGAACAAATCTTTAAATGAGAGATGAAAGAATGTGTTTATGAATATATGCCTTCACATATGCTTTCCCATGCAGAAAAAAAATGTCTATTTACAAGCAAGTTTAAAGAATTCAGCTTGTATTAAAATGTTTACAATAAAATCCTTTCTAATGATAAAAAAAGAAAACTCTTTATACTTGTCTTCAGAACGATCCTCCAAAACTTTACAGACTACAGATTAGTTCTGAAATGGACCAACAATTCTCTACAACTTTGCTGAGAAAATGATGGGGAACCAGCTCACTTAGAGTAACTGGGGCAATATGGGAAAGTTATGCTCCCAACTGGAATTTGACTGTGAGAGTGGGGCTAACACCCTGTACTCTGGGATATTAAATGATGAGGATCTCAGATTTCTTTCTCACTGGAAAGGCTTCACCTTTCATAACATTACAAATGGGCTAGGATTCACTGTGGACAAATAGGGCAGGAATGTAAAGGAGTGTTGACTGATGAATTGCAATCACACAGTTCCTGCAACTTTTGTTTTTCTTAGTGCTTTCCCCAGCCCTTATTAGCCAGTTCTGACCATACTTTATTTCTTGCCTAACAGAAATTATAGTCCAGGTTATCCAAAATAACAATGAAAAAAGGATAAGTCCTTCCAAAACTGTGGAATTTCATAGCTGAGGTTGAAACTCTTCATGCTGCTGTGTATTACTTACTATTTTTTTTCTGTTGTAAGATTTTCCTTTTAGATATACATCCCTGTGTGCCATGCATCTGATATCAGAATGTGCTCCGTGATATATGCACAAACCTTCTGTCTAGGGACAGTTGTATTACATGTTGCTGATTTAAAAAGAAGCCCCTTTTTAGTTATTGATCCATGTGGAATTAATGTGTGGATAATCTAAGGTTAGGCCTCTAGTTCTCTGGGGATGTAGTGGGAAATTGACTCCAAAGCAAGAAAAAAATTACAGCTGCAGCACTGAATTTCCTTGCTTGCTACATTTGTCTGATTTGGGTCAGTGCTTTAGTGTCCAGGTCAAGCATCTATCCTGCAGCTTGGAAATCATGAGTGTATGTGTGTGCTGAAAACCATGAATGCAAGAACCATTCAGAGACAAATTCTGTCATCTTTGCCTTGCAGTGGCATGAGGCCCAGCTCCATGTAAGTAAGAGATACAGAATTTGTCCCTTTAATTACATTCTGGAATAAAGTAATACTTCAGTATCTTCAGACATTTAGCTCTTTGCAATAGCCTGCAAATTTCCTCCGTAACAATACGATTAAGATATCACAACCATTTCCTTTTTCTCCTCATTTCTAGGTCCAGGTATTGCTTTTGTGGTTTACCCTGAAGCCTTAACAAGGCTTCCTCTCTCTCCATTTTGGGCTATAATCTTCTTTTTGATGCTTCTGACCCTTGGATTGGACACTATGGTAAACTTTTTATCTACCTTTTTCCTGTTGGCTCACCTGTTCCTCTGTCTTCAAGATTACCATACCATATGTTGTTTCTCATGTAGTCATTGAGTCTCTTTGCAAAGAGAATAAGAACACCAATACATAATTCACCTGGGTGCTTTGAAGTTTCAAAGTTAATATTTAAGATGACAGATGAGTATAATCCAATGCCATTAATTTTTCAAATGATCTGTCTCTCTCTTTTACATTTACATTGAATTAATGTGGCTAACATTTTGTTTTCTCTGATGTTCCCAGTTTGCTACTATTGAGACAATAGTGACCTCCGTTTCAGATGAGTTTCCCAAATACTTACGTACTCACAAACCACTCTTCACTCTTGGTTGTTGCATTTCCTTTTTCATCATGGGATTTCCTATGATCACTCAGGTAAAAAATATTGTCTTTGATCATCTCTATGATTTGTCTTTGGGTAATCATCATTCTGTTTACTCTCCTAATGGGATAAGGTCTGATGTTCTGAAAGTGAAAGAAAATTACATTTCAGTTTCTATTTAAGTATATTTCATGCTGATGAAATGAAATACATGGCATTCATTTTATGGCCATTGATTTTGATGTGTTTTTCTTTTTCTTTCAGATGCTCAAAATGAGGTATGTTTAAGGGGCCCAAACTAAGGAACTTTCTGAAAATTAGCCCCTTTTAAATTTTCTTAGTTTGGGCACCTAAAATAACAAATATTTTTTAATAAGTTGGTCATGTGGGTACATTCATGCCCTAATATCAAACATTTGGAGTCAACAAGTGTAAAATAGTGTGCAGCTGCATCAAAAAAAATATATCATTCACCTGTGAACATTTTGCCCATTCTGTGTCCTTTCTCTTTGAGATATACTGTAACACTGCAAACCTCTGAGGAAATTCAAGTAGTGCCACAATTTAAGAAAATAGTAACTTCCAAGTCCTCCATCCATTTGGATCTGCAGCCCTGGGTTCTCTCCTGGTTGTCAAAGTGCCTGTTTCCTTTCTTTCAAAGAACTAGGCAGGACTTACTGTTAAACTAAGGAAACAGAAAATCTGTATTTAATTCCAACCTCTGCCTGAAGGGGTCAAACCCACATCTTTCATCTGTCAGGGGTGGTTATCTATAAGACTGCCAACCCAAGACAATTTTTTTACTGACAATCAGCAAACTTTTTCTGACAACCAAACTTTTCTACATGTTTTACATAATGCAAATATAACCCTTTGGGGTTCAACACCAACCACAGTAAAAATGTTTGGCTATCAAAAAATGTGCAGTTTATCTGTAAAAAATAAAATAAAATAAAAAATATTGGGTTGGCAACCCTGCTTGAATGCAGCAGTGTGTCCTCTACTCACCCCCACACCCTGATGCTCCAACCACACCCTGCACCATGCTGGAATGGACCACCAAAGGAGGAATACTGTCTGCCTACCCAGGGGGTGAGCAGTGACAGGCAGGAGAGAGGAGGCAGCAGCAGTAGTACATGGCTGGGGGCAGGAGAGGGAGGTATGAAGACTCCCATGAGCCACAAAGCCCTGACAACAGGGTGCTGGGCTCCTGCTCAGACAGCTGGTGCTGCTACTCTGCTCTGTCTGCTCTTCCACAATGGCTCCGGTTTCTTTCCAGCAACGGAGCTTCAAATCAGGGGCTTTTTGTTTTTGTTTTTTTATAGGCTGCTAAGTTTTTTTTAAGGATTTCATGGACAGGGATTTTTATCTTTGTTTTTTATGGTCTGTCCATAATATTACAGACAGTTGGCAACCCTGAGGATAATTCTGGGTAACAGTTCACCTCCCTTGATGTAGTTTACATTGAATAGTCATTGGATAAAATGCTAAAATAGTACTGCAAGTTGTGGTCTGCTGTTCCAGACTGCTGCAGGTGAGTGCCCTAACCATTAGGCTTACATGGTCTTGTTCTCTCTTGTTCACTTGCTGGTTCAATGAATACTGAGGTCTTTTCTACAGAGAGGCAGAGCTTCAATGGAAGATATTAGAGAGTGCACTCACCCAGACAAGCATTATAGTTGTGTGGTTGGAGGACAATTCTGTGTGGTAGAGAATGTTCAGATCCTCACAGACTGAAGAAAGGTTTTCAACCCAGGAAGTTTTTTGGTACAGAACCTTGTTACAGCTTTGTAACATTGTTACAGCGCTTGCAGATTGTGAGACAGGAGCTTTAACCCATGGAAGAAGAGACTTTCCCTAGGGGGTCCAACCAGAGATAATCAGTTTTAAAAATCTGTGCCATTTTAGATCAATTTGAGGGATTTTTATGGTTCACAGTGCCCTGCAAGCCAGAACTCATAAACACTAAACTATGTATCGTTACAGGTAGAAGGAGAAAAAAAATCTCAGTAAAATTTGGTTAAAAGTCTAATAGTTTTTCTGAAGTGCATGGAGCGGGCTACTATGGTATATCCTAGACACAGATATTCCATGTGTTTATATTGTATAAATGAAATGGATGTATTTAATATGAATTTGGCACTGGTGAGAGTTGTCTACTTGTGCCATTAGGAAACAGAACAGAGAGAACATTAGACAGTGGTTGTAGAAGCTTCCCATGGCCTATATCCAGTGTAGTTCAGCATGGACCATTGTGGGCTTTCTGAGAAAGAGAGTAGGATATTCATTCCCACTCAATATGTGTCCTTTTTACTGAGATTGTGAAGAAGGAGTGGCAGTTGTGATATATATATATTTGTCCTGGATCCCTATTCATTTTGATGCCACATACATTCATTACACATTGGCTCCTGAACAGTTGCAGCAACTGCTGGCTTTATCAATCGTAGGATAGATTTAAACCAAAGAATGAGAGATGAAAAGTTATTTAGTCCATTTCTCATCCTTTATGTTATATTGAGGACAGGAACACTACAATGTGATATATGTGAAGAGAGTTGCAATATCTATATAGCAGATATGTACCATATGTCATTGTTTTTCCCCTTCTTTTTTAACTTTAGGGTGGAATGTACATGCTCCAGCTTGTGGATACTTATGCAGCCTCTTACTCTCTTGTCATCATTGCCATATTTGAACTTGTTGGGGTTTCATACATATATGGTAAGAAATGAGCAATGTTAATGAATAGCACTTAGGGCTGCATGTATAAAAGGGGTATTGATGGTCTATGACAAATTAGGAAATGGAGTCTGGAAGACTATTTCCTTTCAAATTCTCCAGAAAAAAAAGAGTAAAAATTCAGCAAACTAAGGAGGGAAAAATTTGTTTAGGAACACTGTTTAAAATGAAAGCAATTCAGGTATGCTTCATTGCTTTAGCATTCCTCTAGAAGCATCTCATCAAATTAACTATATTTCTATAAAACCAACAGTGAGCTGGTTACCATAGCAAGTGGTTAATTATGATAAGTGTTATCACTGGGCCTACAGACATTCTAATAAGACATTTAATACTGTCCAAATTTAAGAAGGATGTAGCATATCCTCAGCTGGTGAAAAGCAACTGAGCTCCCTTGATGTCCATATCTTGGTTTGCACTAGCTGAAAATCTGGTGTTGGAAATTATTTAACAGCAATATTTTTAGCAGTTTGATTCCTGGACGCTGGCAAGGTCACACAATAGTACAAGGGAATATTTAACTGTCCCTCCCCAAAAGAAACTGCTTGTCTTAAACTCTTAACATTTCTTCTCTGGAGACACTGGGGACTTTTTTTTGAAATTATATAGATAGGTTGCTTTAGAAAATGACCATTCAAACTCAGGATAATGAATATGATTGCAGAGCTTTGCATATCAGGGCTTAATTGTGCTAATGTTATATCAGTTGATCACAAATAATCCTCTCATTTTTTATTGAAAAGAACCTCTAAGGTGCACACACATAACTTGATGTTCTCAGGCCAAGATCCTGCAAAATGATTTTCATCTGTCACCTGGGTTTACCTGCATTGTAAGATCAGGTCTTTACAGTATAAAGACATTAAGGCACATGGACTTTATGGTAATTGTGGTGCTTGTGGCTTGAGCAATACAAATTATTAAAAAACGGGTGACAAGAAAGGGTTCAGGAAAAAGTAAAACTTGAGCCACTGAGTATGTTTTATCTCCTGTTTTATTCTGTAAACTTATTGGACAGTCTAGAGCTGTATTTTACCTGCATGGACACTCACCCAAATGAAAGGAGTTGCATTGAGTATAACCAAGGGCAGTGGTGCTCAACCTTTCTGGCATGTGGACCAGGTGAGTGGGGAGCCAGGTCCGGGGCTGCGAACTGCACCCATGCACTGGGTAAAGGATTGTACACCATGTCTGACACTGCACACTGGGTCTGGCTTCAATCTGTCGCATGGGTCCATATACAGCAGGGGCTCCCCATGAGCCCAAAAATTTAGCATTAGAGGAACAGTGGCATCACTAATTGCTATGGGGCTGCCAGAGTCTCAGTAGTTAACGCTGCCACCACTCCCTCACTGCCAGATGTTCAGACCTTTGGAGACTCCAATGGGCTGGATGACTCAGCTCTGCAAGCTAGATCCAGCTTGTGGGCCATACTTTGAGCAACAGTGACCTAGAACAAAACTTTTCTTTGTGACTGGGAAATTTGGCTCACCTGCAGAATGTAAAATGTCAGAAAATGCTAAATAAGCCAGCACTTCAAACAGAACAAATGCTCTTATGGCCATGGAATGCAAGTATTTTAATTAAAGCTTAGTCTAGACTTGGTTGAGAAAAAATACCAGCTCTTTCTCCATCAGGGTCATGAAGCACCGATCCCGGCCAGGCAATAGCGGGAGCTCTGGCTCCAGTCTCCAGCAAGACCTGCCCTGGCCAGAGCTGTAGCACCAGCTTGCCCAGCTGGTACTTAAATCTAAGATGAGCCTCCCCATGCTAAATTGTTTCCCTGACCCCCAACCTCATCTTAGATTTGAGTAAATATAATATAATTGCAAATTAGAATATGGAGCAAAATAGTGGGTTTTAGTAGCTTTTACCTGCTACATTCTCCACTAGCTTGCTAGTTAAAGTTCTGGTAAGAAAGGAGTATGTTTGAACACTTTTTCTGGATGTGCCTGTAGGCCAGAAGTGTTAAACATTACCTGTCATAGTGACAGCAGTTGTTTATGTAGTGGGATGATGGCATATTGCTCTAAGCCAAAATCAAGTATTACAATGTCAGGCTGTTCTCTTTGTATACCCATTGGACTAACTGTAGATTAATTGAAAACCCACAGGATTTGTGGGAAGCTCAACAATAAGATATGTTTATAACATGTGTATTGCTACTTTGGGCTGAAGTTTATTTTAATGGAAACCTATCAAAGAATTAAAAAACAAAGCAAAATAAAACATCCTCTTCTCAGGGCATTGTGGTTTAAAAGTTCAGAATTAGGAAGCAGGGCCTGAGCTTGTTTGCTGGCTCCTGCCGTAGACTTCCTGGCTGCATTTGGCCATTTGTCAAACTCATTTGTCAGTATTGCTAGTATTAGTTCAGCTGCACCAGAGACAACAAATTGGGAATACTGGTGAAATCAGTTTGAGGGGTCCTGTCTTATCCAGAGCAGGGCAAGTTTGGCGGACACTGGACAGCAGTGTGGTAGGAGTAGCATTGGGCTCTCGGACCTCATCTGTGCCAACACTCTTACTGTGCCAGTGTTAGGAACAGTGCATGTTGTGTATATGTATTCAAAGCTCCAGTGTGATCACAAAGAAGTTATTTAGGTTCAGGCTCTCAATAGTGGCCTTTAAATTGGTGTGCCCAGGTTCTCAATAGTAGTCTTTAAATCTTATCCTCCTAAGATTTTAAACACCTGATGCTTTGCAGAGACCACTGTCCATGCAAACAGAGGCATAACAAGCATATTTTGTGGACTGGACAGTGGTAATGGCCAAGCTGACAACAGCAGCAGCTGCCAATCTTTCACCCCTCCAAGTTGGCATCTGGAGTTGGTACCACACTGGCTCATCCTTAGTTACACTACTGCATTGACATCGCCAATCCATTATGAGTTTGAATGGTTTTAGATACATTTCTCCATTATCAGTCCTAGCTGCAATCCAGCCTTTGGCTGTACATTGTGTGCCCTCACAGACACATAATGGGTCTCTATATAGGCACAGGCTTTTGCTTGTATGGAATCATTTGCTAGGCTGAAACCCATGTGCATTTTTACAAAAATGGATGGGGTTATCGGATGTGGGGTGCTAGTCGGTATTGGCTCATCTGAAAGCTTCAAATAGAAAAGCTAGACATATTTAAGATCATTATTTTCCTCCTATTTTTTGTGCAAATCCTTCTATAAATCTACCTTTTGAGCTTGTCACAAGTGACTTCCCTTGAAACTGGATGGCTAGAGGATCTAGATATTTTATGTGGCTCAAATGAAGTAGAAGCAGAGAATCATTGAAAAGTGGAGCTGGAAGGAGCTCAAGAGATCATCTAGTCTAACTCCATATTCCAGAGACAAATACAGACCAAAGACTTCCAGTTCTAATAGTATCTTGTATGCCATGTCTTGTAAACCTGTAATAATTTCTGTCACTTTCCTTTTTAACTGTGAAGAATTTTACTTTCTCTCAACCATATATGCCAGTGCAGAAACAATATTTTTAAATAAACCAAATAACACTCACTGAATAAGGATAAAAAGTATAGTTATTCCTGCTTTGACCACTGAGTGGCAGAAGCACTGCAAATGTGCCCACTCACAGGTTTTGTTCTTCATTTTAAAGAAATGCCATTTATTCTAAAACCCATTTTGTGCAGCACTTGGAGTAGCTCGTGTATATTTATTTCTACTCATTAACCTTTTTTTTTTTAACTAAGCAGTCTTTCATTAGGTAACAAACCTATTTTTTGCCATTACCAATGATACTTTGAAGACCTGTAAGATATAAATTTCTGGTGTCTGTGAAAGACAAGGATACATTGGTGTTTGTTAGTGGAATATTTGTTCCTTATTTTCCTTCCATTCCTTGGGCACTACACACGATTCACTGCTTTGTTAAACTTAGTTTCATTTAACCATGGAAAGGAGTTTCCCATTCCCACTCAGGAGGTAAACATTGTATTCTGCAGTGGTCTGAAACTACTTGCAGAATTGTTTTGCAGACCTGAAGTTGCAAATAAAATTATACAGGTTTCAAGCATCTCTGATGCTTAAACAGGATCATGGGGTTATAGGGAAGTAGGGCTGGAAGAGACCTTATGAGTTCATCCAGGCTAGTCTCCTGCTCAAGACCATCTCAACCAAATGTTTGGAAACCTGATCTTGAAAATTTTAAGGGATGGAGAGTCCACAGCTTCTCTAGGTAGCCTGTTCCAAGCTAAATTTTCTCTACTACAGCTTGAATTCATGGCTCCTAGCCCTGTCTTCTATGGCAGTGGTTTTCAGAATTCCTAGTCATAGAAACCTTCAATATCACTTTGTCTGCCAAGGAGCCCCTAACCCTCTCCTAAAGACTGATGTGGAACCAGGTGACCTGGCCTGGCAATGGAGGCACGTGGCCTCCAGGCCCCCACTGCCATTACCCCCAAACTCTTTGTAGAACCCCTAAACTAGGGACAGACATTCAAAAAGCCTGAGCCTGAATTGATTCAATCTTTGCAGGTTAGTCTAACCTGCAAAGATTGAACCAATGAGGAGGTGGATAGACATTCCCTTTTCATTCCAGAAATTCAGGCACATGCCTGCAGTGGCTCAGGCTAGAAGCCAGGGGGCGCTAGTGCAGCCCTCCCTTCCCTTCTACTGTACTCAGCTGGTGGGGTGGGGGTGGCCAGGCCCCAGCAGGACACTTTGCCCAGCCCAGCAGGGAATTGATAGCAGTGTTTATCACCCTTAACTCAGTGTTTATTGCCTCATTAAGAAAACAACAGAGGGACATTACCAGCAACCTGTTGATTCTGACTTGGTCACAGCATGGTCCAAAGCCAGCATGTAGTCTGCTAGTTAATACACAGACACCTCTCAGAAAGGCAGAGGGGAGGGGGGAATTCCTGCTTAACATGGAGTTGTGAGGGGGAGGTGGGGAGCAGCCTGCAAGTCTCTGCTAGAGCTGCAGCCAGGGAGCAGAGGAGAGGGCCAGACCTGCTGTGGAGCAGAGAGCCCTGTCCAGCCCAGAGAGCATGCTGGGATGCTGGGGGAGTCTGGTTTATCTTAAACCAGCAAGGGGTCTGGGACAGACATTGCATAAACTGGTTGAAGTCAAATCAGTTAAGTCTGATACTACATCAACCAGGTTTATTTCGAACTGTTTTCAGCCATTTTCAGACTGGTTTATGTGCATTGAACCTCTGTTCTAATACAGGTGTTAAACCAGTTTCTGACCACTTAACTGATTTATGTGTAATGTCTGTCCCTAGCCCTAATGACCTGTCACAGAATCCCAGGATTCTGCAAAACACTGTTTGAAAACCACTGCCCTACAGCCATAGAGGACCGTCCAACTCCATCCTCTCTATAATTGCCCTTCAGGTCTTTGAAGACTGCTGTCAAATTCCCCATCAATCTTCTCTTCTCCGGACAACATAAACCTAGTTCTTTCAGCTTTTCCTCATAAGTCATGCCTCCAAGGTCTGTAATCATTGTTGTTGTTCTCTGCTAGACTCTTTCCAATCTGTCTACATTTATCTCGAAGTGTGGGGCTCAAAACTGGACACTACTTCGGGTGGGGCCTAATCAGTGCTCAGTAGTGGAGTGGAAGAATCACTTCCTTTGATTTGCAAATGACACACCTGTTGATTCAACACAGTATATTTTAAAATGTTTATTTTTGTGCAAAACAGATGTATACAAACATAGTTATATAATACAGGTCAGCAGTTCCACATGAGCGATCTAGATTTTATATAGGACTTTAGTAAAACATACCTGGACATTGAAAAGACCTATTGGATAAAATCATCATTGATTTACCTGCTTACAGCATTAACAGATGATAGGTTAATAAAGTAAAAATAATAGACTATAAGATATAGAATGTAGCAAATATTAGCACCTAGAATTAACCTCATACCAGAACTATTGGCGTCTCACTTTTGGTAGCACTAGAAATAACGGACCCTCGTCTTGCAACCCTAACTCACTTGAATAGCTACCTAGGCTGAAAGAGGGCCACTTTTGCAAGGAGTTCTTCAGGAGTAAGTGCTGCAGTGTTCATGATTAGCACTCAGAGAGGTGGATCTACCTCTGCATTCTTATTTCGTTTGTGTATTTCTTCAAACAGTGCTTTAAATTGGTACAATATATTTTTTGAGCTCAGACAATTGCTTGTTTTACACTCCACTGACACCTTTCTCTATTGTACTCTTTGAAACAAGCAGATTGGCACTGTACCAGACAGGAGCTTTTATGATGGAATAAATCTGTCTGTAGCTCTTGTTACATGTTCTGCTTGCTGAGCTCATCGAGATTTTTAAATTAAAAAAAAAGACACAGTTATTTTCTTACAATCACTTATTTTTTTCATTAGAGCTAGTGCTACATAATCCAGTCAAACACCATCTTGTGTTCTACGAGCCCTGCACAGACATTTATTCTCCATTTCTTTAGAGTATGGATGCGCAATTAATAAATAGTGGTTTAGGGCTTCGTGCATTAATTTCATCATTCACATAATTCCCATTGGCATGTTTTGTAACCTGAGACCAAATACAACAATGCTGAGTTGAGTGAAATACTGCAAAATGCTGTCTGAAGTTTGAAATGAAGTCCCTTCAATTTAATTTGTGCTCCTTAAATATGTTTTCCTGTCAGAAACGTGGCAAAGAAGTGTATTGTCAGGAATGCTCAGCAACATGATGAACTGTGACTCCTGCAGTATATATTCAGACAGTAAATTTTGAATTTCTCATTGTGAGCACTTTTGTTTGTAGATACTTACATGGCTCTCTTTATCACACTGTACTTCTCACACTTTAATAGATTTTTACCATCACAACACTTTTGTGCACATAGAGAGTTTCTCGTTATTTTTAGTGATAAGGATTTGAGACGGGTGGGTAGATTAGGAGAACTGCCCACAGTCACATATGAAATCCTTGAAAGAGCTCAGAATCAAATCCAGTTCTCCTGAGTCCAAGTCCAGTGTTTAATTCATTAGAAAATCTTTTCTATTTTTATTGGAAACTAACGTACAAAGGAAACAGACAAGTAGCATATGACTCCTCTGTCCACTCTAGTGTGCTTGATTTCTGAGCTGTTATTGCTTGTAGCTACACTTGAAGTGAGGAGTGTTTGTGAGCACTCTAGAGATAACAGAAAACATTTGATGAAGATTTTCAGACGGATTTGTATAGATTTCATTCACAGGCAGTTTTGAAGACAGAAAATGGATAAAGTGAATTTACTATTAAGTGACTAATTTATTAATCTATTAGTCTGTCATCTATGTCTATGCAGCAGTCAATACTTGTGCTACTATGCTGTAGACAAGGATGGATCCTGGGGGGTGCTGTGGTACAATCCCTATAAGTCCTGGTCCACCCAAAGTTTAAATCTAACAGCGGCAACAGCATTTCTATGCAGGCAGCAGTGAGGGAGTCGCTTAATTTCACTGCTCATTTTAATCTACCTCATTCCTTCTAAACTCTTCATTCCACAGTTGTTAATGACCTTCTCTCTTTTTTAATGGTCTCAGTGTTCCTCTAACTAAATATCCTTTCTTTTGCATTTCTGTAGTCGGTTAGCTACTTGTCTTAATGTTGCTCCCGTTTCCACAGCCCTGCAGACTGTTAACTCTAAAAGCATTATTTCAGGTGTGGAAATATTAACTTAAGCGAGCATCAATTTTGGTGTGGAAATAACTTCCAGTGAAGCATTGGATGTACTGATTAGATGCTCAAAAAGGCTCAATTTTGTTTTGTGAATCTGAAAGAGATGTACATTTAATTCTAATGACAAGAGGCCTAAAGAAACAACATCTTTTGATTATTTTTGCTTGCTTTGTTGTGTTTTTACATAATGTATGAAATAGTAAATTAATGCACATTCCAATAAAATTTTATTTGTTTTCACTTCGATCTTGAACTCCGTAATATAGCCCTAGGCCTCTACCATATTAGTAAAGCTTCTAGTTTCTTTTTACCTGGAGAAAAATGTGTTGTGTTATATGTGATGTACCGCAGCATCTGTTCCCCCGCCCCGCTTCATAATTCTACATCTGCCCATGGCTGTAGATAAACTTAAATTGCTCCCTGCAAATATTTCACAAAGCTTTAGTAGGCAGGTAACAAGACAGTAATATAAAATACTTAGGGTCAAATTGACAACTTCAGTTAAGGGCCCATTTTAGCCAGGGCTTCAATTATCTCATTGACTGCAATAAAGACAAAATTAAGCATGTGCTTTAGTCCTGTGATACAGCAAGTATAGGTAGTCAGACCAAAATGCAGAAGTAAATGCTTCTAATCATAGAAACGGGTTATAGAAATGTCCTATCTGAGGAGAAGGGTTTAACTATTAGCAACTAGGGCAAAGAGAAGGAATGCTTTCTTTATCAAAGGCATGTAAGGAAGGAGGAATGCAGTTAAAATAGGAGGTGTAAGTCCCAGTTCTCTCACTTCCTACCAGACTCAGAAGCACAGAGGTGACTTATTTTATTGAGTTCTGAGGTGGATATTCTTGTTCCTTTTGGATTAATAGTTAATAGATATGTCCTTGTTTTATGGCAATGTGGTTCTCTGTTAGGAAACATCTGTTATTGAGCATGGACAGTTTACTTAGTGATAAACAGGCATGCTGAATGGTAGTGAAAAGTCACTGAGCCACATCCTTAGGTGATGCAAAGCAAAGTAACACCACTGAGCAGATGGTCTGAAGTGGGAGCTACTCAGCTAGTTTATGCTAGCTGATGAGCTAGACCAGTACAAATCAGACAGAAGGTCCTTACTAAGCATAGAGAATTTCAGTAACAAATGAGAAAAGCTAGCTGGCATAGCAGGCTGTCATATAAAAGACTTAATTGAGTACTACATAATTTGAGAAAACAGAGGGATACATTTCTAAGTGACCACAACTCTGCCAATATCAAGGGACCAGAGCTTAAATGACTATGGCTCATACCTTTTTCTACTGTTGACTGACTTATTTAATAATCTATATTAAATGGGATGTAGTGCATTATCTTGATAAGAGAGAACTCAGGTTCTTATGTCACTTCTCTGCATTCTTTAGTGAAACAAGCACCTTTTTTCTCTCTTTCATCATTATCGTCTTCATCCTTCCCTGTGTTTCCACATATTTACCTAAAATATTAATGAAAATGTGTAATATCAAAAAATGTTGGGGCAGATTCTCATTGATTAAAGTTAATATATTTATGATGATTCATGCCGTATTTTAAAATATAGTCAGCCTACATCTATTCTCTCTTTTGACATCATAAGCCATCACATCTCCAGATTAACATAAGCGTACAAAGAGAATAGATTTAAGAACTGGTCAGACTTTCAGTTGACGAGGTAGTAGCCTTCAAAATTCCTGGAATCCATGTTGCGTATTGAAAGAAATGATCAATTCCACTCAACTTCCTTTAAAGGATTACAGTCTGTCTGGGACTGTAGGGGAAGTTGAAGAGACTAATGGGTAGGTCATAGAGTTGTCTATTTTACCTACCTCAGATATGCCCAGGTTCTGAATCCTAAACTCTGCGGAAGAAACAGCTTGCTCATTCAGTTTTACAGTTAACTAAAGAATTGTAAAAATACATCTAAACAAAGAGAAGTTTTAAACTGACAAGTCAGACCATAACTGGACATAAGGGAGATCAGAGAAGCTATTTTGCAAACTCCAGCCAGTCTCTTTCTATTTTAATTATATTTTTATTTGTTATTTACAGGCTTGCAAAGATTTTGTGAAGATATAGAGATGATGATTGGATTCCAGCCAAACAAATTTTGGAGAGTCTGTTGGGCATTTGTAACCCCAACCATTTTAACTGTAAGGAAAAAATGTTTTTGAATGTTTCCAGTCTTCATTAAATTTATTTAAATTTTGCATGTCATGTACTAAAAGTTAGTGTTTAATGATTGAAAATTGTTTCCCAAGGAGAAATAATTATTAAAAATATATACCCATCAATCACATATGTACATATTGGTACAGATTTATACAAACTGTGCATATATAATATAACATATGATTCTACAGAGTCATCACAGGTAGATTTGGGTAATTCTTTTCAGGAGGTAGTAAATTCACCATAAATGTTGCTCAGGGACAGAAATGATTGGCTGATTTGTGTTGGATTTGATGAAGTTGGCTGCAAAAATGGTGAAAAAATTTTGGAGAAGTACAGTCATTTTGTTTTAAATTTTTCTAAATGAGGTGTTTTGAAATTTCTTTTTCAAACAGTGTTTTTTGTTTCAAAATTGACTTAAATATAAAGAAGGTTAGTTTCAGGTATTGAAAGACAAAACTGAAAAAAATTAGTTGCAGGTTGTTTGACCTGAAACATACATATACATATATTACACCTGTGTGAAGCAGCAAGTATTCGCTTCAGATTCGGATTCAGCGGGACAGTAATTTGATTTGGTGATTCAAATCACTGCCCCGATTCGACTCGGCTGAATCCAAATCCATACAGGCAGGCAGTGCTGGTGGGAGCAGCTGGGGGAGCAGTCAGATGAGCCCTGGCTTGAGCTGGAAGCCCTGGGAGAAGCTGTGGCTTGTCTGGCTGCTCCCCCGGCTGCCCTCCCAGGGCAAGGCAGGCAGTGCTGGCAGCTCTGAGAGAAGCTGTGGGGGTTGGGGGGAATGATGAGGGAGCTGGGGGAATGAACCAGGGAATTAAACCGGGAACTGTGGGGAAGCTCCTATTCATGCACCTCATCCCCAGTCATTTCCCTCAGTTCCCGGTTCGATTCCCCAGCACCCCAATCATTTCCCCTAGCCCCCACAGCTTCTCCCAGGGCTGCCAGCACTGCCTGCCTTGCCCCGGTGAGGGGGCTGCTGGGGGAGCAGCCAGGGGAGTCACGGCTTCTTCTGGGGCTGCTGGCTCAAGACTCGTCTGGCTGCTCCCGTTGGCACTGCCTAGTGCCTGCCTGTACAATCTATGGCCAAATCTCTGAATCTCTCTGAAATGATTCAAGTTGGGGAGATTAATGGGTCTCCCGATTTGATTTGGATTCGGAGATTCAGCCGCTGAATCAGGCCAAATCTCCTCTGAATTGAATCGGCTACTGAAGTTTCACACAGCCCATATATATATATGCACACGTGCGCGCACACACACACAATTTTAAATTCAGTTTTTACAGTCCTATTCACTGGGGAAACACCCATTGCCTTCTTTAAGGCTAAAGAACTAAACTTGTAGACTTGGAATCAGAAAAGCACTTAAAATGTACTTAATTCCTTTGGAAATCAGTGCTAACTATGTTAATGCTATGTATATATTTAAATGCTTTATTTTTATATCTCAAAATCTTAAAATAGATCCATAACCAAACTAATGCTCTGCTGAATAAGAAAAGGCTTACACCTATATTTACTATACTGAAGTCTCAGTCTGAAACCCAGACCTATTGATGGGTAATGTGGGTGTATCCAGCTTTCTGATGAGTGATGGGGCAGCATTTCTATTTTTTATCTACTATTAGGTTTGTTTTCTTTGGCTCATAGTAAATCAGTAACAATTGCTCTGCTTCACTTGAAGATACACATTTGTGCCCAACAAATTCAGTTCTAGTGAGTAGTTTTCCACTTCTGCCTGCTTTTCTGTATGAATTACACTTGGGATCTACAAAATGCAGTATACCAATATTAGATTTAGTATCTTTCTTTTTCTAGTACTTGAGCAAACAAGCCTCTACTTACAGTTATTGAAAGTAAGGTTTCACAGTGCCAGTAGGTGTCACTGTATGCTAGTAGTTTGCTTATATCTATAATGAACCTTAGGTTCATTTATCTTGCAAGAAAAAGTCATATAATTCTTCCACTACTGTCAAGGTCAGTGTGGAAACTAGATTACCTGCCTGGTCTTCATTTTTTTAAAATAGGGGTATATAAGAAAATTACATACCTTATTTTTGTAACTGCATAACCAAACTAATTTTCTTTCATGCCTCTGTATAATTTTAGATCTGCATTTAATTAAAAAAATGAACACATTTTAAAATGGGTAAAGGAATATGTTCCATCTGCTGTCTTAAAAATAGGAAAGCCTCACACCTTCATAGCATGGTCCCTCAGCTGGAACCTTAGTGCATACCTCATTTCCTTTTCAGTCCATTTTCTTTATGTTTGCTGTGTATTGGCACAAAAAAGAAGGAATTTGTCTTTGATTCTAAATATTCTGGTTTACTACTGAGTGAAAACACGATGGTTAACCATTTGAGGCCAGTATATAGATCCATCACAGAATTGTCTTTCATACTGAATGTCTGTTGACCTATACTACAACATTGTGAGACTATTTATCACTGTTAATACTGTGTTTTTAAAACATAACATACTACAGAAGTGTTAAGGATTGTGGTTTGGTAATGCAAATGAAAAATTATCACTAGAATTTCTGGAGGAATAAAACACATGTATTATCCAAGAAGGAATAGCTCTCATGTCCATCTCTTGCAAGATCCTGACCAGCTGAGATCATTACAAGGTGTTCTAGCACTTTTTGACCTTCTTTCCTAAAAAAAAAAATCAAATTTGTGTCATTCTAGAGCTGATTGAACAACCTCAGTCAAAAATCTCTTTTTTAGGAAGGAAAAAATGATAATTTTAACTAAACAGATATTTTCACAAAAATAGTTCCCATGCTAGTGAAAGAAATGGAAGTTAATATTGCCATATTTATTTGCTGAAATTTGGAAAATTTTCAGCTTTGAGTGATTGTTGATTTCTTGACAAACTTGAAAATCTTGTCACAATGATGAGTTTGCGTTTATGGAAACAAACTGATTTCCAGGCAATTCTATGTAATACCATTTTCTCTGTCTCTCTCTCTCTCTAGCTGTCCATTCTTACTTTTCTGTCTTAAGCTATGAGTTGGGTTCCTATATGTGGAAAAAACGACAGATTTCCATGTCAGTTGGTGGCTGCATTTTATTTGTGTGGTTCTGACATATAGTTCAGATTCAATATGTAGCCCTGCTTAATTTAACATACTGTCTGAATTACATACAGAAAACTGATTTTCCTCTTCAGATTTAGCAACCTCCCAGATAAAACACTATCTGTCTTCCTTGTTCTCTTTGCTTTGCTTTCTCCATATTTGAGAACCTGTACCACCATTATCCTGCAAAAATAATGCTTTTTGTAACTGACCAGTGTGATTGTTGAAAAAATACTTCTCTTTTACAGCCATATATGTATTTGGCCGCTGTCAACAGTGACAGCCAAGGAGCAATACCTGGATCTTGGACTCCTGTATGGTCTCTTGTAGCACATTGCAAACAAACCATGAGTCCATCTCAAGCCCCTATGTTTTACTGTTCCTGTCGATCAGCCAAGATAAAATGTTTAGATTCAACTTTATAATGAAAAATGATTTTATATTGATCAGGCATGATGAAATTTTTATGAAATGAAAAAAAAAAAACAGTGGAGAAAAGTGAAACAGCATCTTTTTCCATTGTGGTCTTCTGTAAAACTAATATTTGATGGATCTGAGTAGTTTAAAACCAGAGTTTTAAATTACTTCATGGTCCAAAAAATAAAATTGATCTTTTTCTATTTGCCTTTTCAGAATTATATTACTATATGTCTTCTGCATGCAATTAGGTAGTTCACAAAAGTTATTGAATTATGCACACATGTACTGTTATTTATAAAGTGAAATGTATTAACTTAATTACACTGGGTAATGCTGGTAATAGACTGTAATAAAGCTTATACTCTAGGGAAAAGGCTTTAATCTTTGTTCGTCTACTGTTGTAAATCTAATAATTTCAGCGGTTTTTATGTAAGGTTTACATGGATGAAACTGAGCTCAGATTCTGAACCTGGATTTGCAGTTGTAGCGATTATTGCATAGTTATCATAGTTGCATATTGTAGCATGTGTGCAGTCGTATACACTCCTATTTTTAGGTCTACCATATTAGAACAAAATGTGTGTGTTACCACCTGTTATGAATTGTATATTGAGTATTAAAAGATATTTTCTTTCTTTTCAGTTTATTCTCTCCTTCAGTTTTTACCAGTGGGAACCAATGACATATGGAGCTTACCACTATCCTGGCTGGTCCATGGTACTTGGATGGTTGATGCTGGCCTGCTCTGTTATTTGGATTCCAGTTATGTTTGTAATAAAAATGCATCTAGCCCCTGGCAAATTTATTGAGGTAATTCTGGTATCTTCTCCCTCTTAAAAATTTGGTAACAGGAGATTGTTTCCTTTTATTTTACACAGATATGTGTGATGGGAACTGTTGACAATGGGAGGACTGTTTACTAGCAAACTTGCTTTTATAACGCTACAAAGTAGAGATGCTTAGCTTGTCAAAATGCAGACCGAATACTCTCCTGTGCCTCAATAAAATGCAACTAACTCACTAACATCTTGGTTCTGTGAGGACTGAATAAACTCTGACCTTCATAGGCTTCAAAATGGTGTCACATGCAGATGATTTAATCACAGTTTTTTCCTTTGCTTGACTGGTGAAGTTTTGCTGAAACAGTGTAGAACATGAAAGCATCAGGCATTAGAAATCATTAAAGTGGATTAGTGAACTCTGCAGAGTAAAACATTAGTAAGTGCCAGTTATTAGAAGTCATCAGGTCCTGTAAATTGCTATAGACCATCAGATATCATGTAACTCCAATGAACCATTTTTTTTGCTCCCCTTTCAGGCCCTAAAACCATCTCTAATTCTAGCAACTCACACCATGCCATTCATTAGCCTTATATCCATTTACCATCTTCCCTTTACTGTCTGGTTAAATTCAATGTTCCTGTTCTCGCCTTGAGGCTTATCACAACTTTGTGTATGTATCTGCTAGAGGTAAACATTTATTAGGGCAATATATTTTATTGGACCAAGTAGGTAACTGGGATAAAATTAGACCATCTTTTGAATATGATACATTCTTCCTCAAGCCTCTGATTATAGGAAGCTTGGTACAGTAAGTGCCTATGTATCTGCTCATTTCATATATCTCGCTATTCCATGTGTTTCCACACATTCTCATTTTTGTATCTTCTTTCATTTCTACTCCCAGTTTTCTGGTTCTCTGTTTCTGTTCTTATTCAACAGGAATCTACCTACCTGTGCTTCCAAATTCTCTTTCCAGTTCATTTCTGCTGGAAATCCCACAAAGGTTGTTACACTCCCATAGGAACTGAGAAGAAATATGTTAAAAAAGAAACATTTTCTTGATCATACTATATGCCATTTAGGACTTTGCTAATATTTAAGGTGAAGGTGTTTAATATTAAGTGATGAAATATTCTAGGGCAGTGGTGCCCGATCAATATCTGTGACCCATCTGTGGGCCAGATGGGTGGCATGGAGCCAGTCGGTGGGCTGCATCCAGTGTGCAGGGCTGGTCTGTGGGCCCAGTCTGGTGAAGGAGATCACATCAACTAGCCTGAAGAGCTTCCCCTGGGTCCAAAAATATGGCAGTAGGATGAGTGGTGGCAGTATTAATTGCTGTGGTTTCAGGTACCAAGGTAATTAACATGGCTACTGCTCCATCACTGCCAAGTTTCTATCCCCATGAGGAACTGTATGGGTCAGATATCTCTGTGGGCTGGATCTGGCCCTCGGACCACATCTTGATACCCCAACACAGACTGCATATGGCGGTGGTCAATTGTATAGCTTGTCCAGAGGGCTCTATGACCTTGTATAGAGGATACTGGAATGCTTTAGCTGGTAGAAAGACCATTCTATATAAAACAGTGAAGCAGAATGCAATTTGGTTTATTTATTCACATTTTTCTAGCTCAGTTCTAGTATCAGGCTGTTGGGCTTCCTTGGAAGTGAGCAATACCAGGACTGGCATTCCTTTTCATAAGGCAATAAACTAATTTCCCTCACTGATACATCCTACTCTGCTTCTGGCCTCTGTTTATTCACCTGGGATTGGATTATACATTGTTCATAATCCAGGGTGCTCTCTGTACTGTCCCTTAACTACAGCACCCAAAGAAATGCAGAAAAGTCATATTTGCTTTGAAGTGGGGATACAGTTTAGCTGCAGCTATTCAAGCTTTAGCATAATATTTCCTGAACTACTGAGTCTGCTGCATAAATTTATTATGGTTGATTTGGGAGGTAAAGGTTGCAAACTGGTAATTAAGCAGAGATTGAAATAACTGATATAGAGGCTTGATCCACTTTAATAGGTAATAAACATATAATTGTTCCCTCTTAACCCATTGAAAATATGTTTTCCTTCCTTTCTATATATAAATGCTCCAATAAAATTATATCTTCAATAGAGACATCCGTGGAAAGATTAGCAAGATTTCATTTTTTAACTTTGCCAGGCTAAGTCACTACTTTTTCTTTTTCCTTTTTCTTTTTTAGATAGAAATGAAATATTTTGTCATCTGATAATTAAAATCTTTGCTCATTCATTGCAATGCACTGCTTTTTGGTCATATGTATGCTTTGGGGAAATATGCTAAACAAAAATCCAATTATTTTAATGCAGCTACCCACTGCTTAGATGATTGGGCTAAGTAATTGAGCACATGTCCTTTGGTGAACGAGCCTGGCAATCTGTGGCAGTGGTTACAAGTTCCCTTCATATGGTGTGGGGAGAAGATGTATAATTAAAATCTGTGCACTTTATCCTCTGTTAATCTTGCAAACTTGTCCAAAACAAACACTGAGCAGCAGAGCATTGCATGATGTTGTCAATAATTTCAAATGAACCCTGCTTAGTTTCCTTTACTGAACTGTAATTCTGCTTGGTATTGTAAATGAGATTTACTTTTTCCTTCTCTTCCACCCCTTAACCCACCACCATTTTGCAGAGGCTCAAGTTGGTCTGCTCTCCACAACCTGACTGGGGCCCATTTTTGGCTAAACATCGTGGTGAACGTTACAAGAATATGATTGATCCATTGGGAACTTCCTCCCTGGGACTTAAACTGCCAGTGAAAGATTTAGAACTGGGGACCCAATTCTAGTAATTATTATATTGGTGGCAATAATATATACAGCCTTTATTTTATTTTTCTTTTACTAGTTTCCTGATGTGTCTTTTGTAATTTTTCACAGTGCCTGAAAGTGGTTGCTTAGAAAGTAGGACTTATTGTCGCATGCCATAGTAAAGATCTAGACAGACCACTTTGAGTACTGTGTAACGTGTGTGAGTGTGTGTATTCTTTTTTTCCTAGTGGTGCCCACAGCTTTTTATTTTCATCATGACAGGGCAACGTGGCATGATACAGTAGAGCACACTCCAACTTTTTCCATGTCAGGCCTACCCTAACAGGTCTGGCCACTGCGATTTAAGCATTTTGGTAGGGATATGGCTTCAACCAACATAGGACTAATTCTGCTCTTTTGCACCCAGGGTCCCCCACTGTAACATGTAACCATAATGGGACTGATAATGTGTTATCAGGGTAACCAGAGACCAAGGGAATGAGAACAGAATGTGGTTTGTATGGTCATATTCTGACCTCCCTAATGTTGATGTAAAACTAGGGTGACTTTGACCTAAGTGGAGTCACTTAGATTTACTTCAAGCTCAAAATTTGACCTACTCTGTCTGCAAACATTTCTTCTATAAGTACTGATTATACTGACCTCTGGGCCTTGAGACAACATTTAAACAGTGCACTGGTATGTGAAACATGGCATCAGAATAGAAAGGACTTAATGAGCCATTAAATATTTTTGAGCAAAAATATAAAAGCAAATGTAAAAACTGAATATTTGAGATTAGGACTAAAGTGGTATTTGAGTCTGAAAACTGATTTGAAATTATGCCAAGAACAGGCAGATGGGCACCACTGTTTTAATTAATTTCATGCATTTCCATTAATAATTTGGTATTTGTCTTTTTCATTAGCAAATGTCTCAGTTATACAGAGTAACTAAATCTTTGTTTCATTGGCAAACTGAATATATGATAAATGCAAATGCAGTTTTATTCGTGCCATCCAGATACTCTGAATGTGTTTTCCATGCTTTTGTTTACAATCTCTCCTCAAGAAGCCATCATATAATTTGTGCCTAATTTTATATTCTTACAGTAGTAGGTATATTCGAGTTTCCACATGAGAACAGTTATTAGAACTTAGCCGTGCTGTTTAACTATGTGATTCCCCTATTTGTTCTCTTATAAACTTCTTTATATAACTCATAGATATATTCTTCTCTTTCAACAAATGGGGAAATAGTAAGACCCCAAATTGTCTATATATTATATATATAGCACATAAATTTTTCAAAGCACTATTCTCTCATAACAATCTGAATGTATATAGCCTGCCTGCCTTTTTTTGCTGTCAACCCCTTCATTAAAAAATGAACAATGAAGTCACCAACACAGTTGCAACCTTAGATAGACAAAACGATAAAGAGGAGAAGGAAGAGCTTAGTAGATTGCCATTATAACAACTTACATTACCGCACTACATTCTAAACCACCGCATTTTAGAAATCCAAGATATATGAAGAACAATATACGAGTATTAGTCTTAAATAGTTCTGTTACCTAGGGGGCAGAGTAAAAATAGAGCTTTTACGGGTACATTTAATTACCTGACTAGAAATTACCCCCATTTATTGTAAATGCACTAGAATGAGGGAGAAAAATATGTCTTCAATAATTGGCAAAACCGTAACCTTTATTATCCTGTTGTAGCCTATACATACATATATGAGATTTTTTAAGTGATCAGTGTTCATGTAGTGTGTACTAGTGATGTTTTATGTCCCTATAAATATCTTATCAATCAGTGTAGAGATGGTGAGTTTAGATTAGCTTAGCCTGTTTTTTTCCCCACTGCTGTAGTAGCCAATCTAAATGTACTTTCCTTTTAGGGGACTGTTTATGTCACGCTCTTATTTTGTCTGTTAGTCTTTGCATTACAGGGTCTCAGGTAAATCTTCAGTTAATGTGTCAGTAGATCTATAGATGTGATGTTTTCATCCCATCGAAGAAAAAAACAAAAAACAAACTAGACCTTAATGTAACATTTTCAAAATAATCATTTATTGTGTGTGTATGTGTGTGTGTGTGCGTGCATGTGTGTGTGTGTGTGTATACAAATGTATATTAAAAATATTAATCATTTTGCTGAACTTTATCTTTCACGGGGCAAATAGTGTTGCCAGTTATTGACACTGCTGGAGATACTCAATCCTCAGGCAGTACGTATGAAGCACAATCAAATGATTTGTCATTAAATGAAGTCGAAGTAGATTTAAAAATAGTCTTTTACCACCCCTTTACTCTGCAGCATGCTCCCTTCAGTTTGGGGTCCTTGTCAGACCTTATGTTGTGTAGAGCATGAAGACTGTGACCCTTCCACAAGCATCTCTGCCTTAAAGCTGTGCCAAATTGATTTGCCTTTGCCAGCTGTTTTAATAGAGAGCTGCTATTCCAACTCCTTCTGGGTTTTGTTTCCCTGAGTGAACTGTGTTTGAGAAGCTACCCCTGGCTTGACATAATGAAATTTCATAAATACAATCTGAAAATTAGCCTCTCCAAACACCCATGGCTGAGGGAAAGAAATCTGTAATATACTAAAATGAATTACCAGCAGTCTTTCCAACTGGAAGGGTGAAGAAAAGAACCTAAATTAATTAGCACCACCTAGTGGGAATCATGTGTTTTCATCAGGATGAATAGATTTTGGATTCATCCTTATTGGACAAAACCTAAGTTTGATTTTGGAGCCCAACCTATTTTCTACTAATTACTGCTGTTGTGGCTTTTAAAAATATATCTTGTTAATACTGTCAGGTTTTTATTTTCTAGGGACTGTGAGTTTGCTTAATAGCTATGAATACTTTTCACTGGCTGGGTTATTCTTTCAGAAGATGCATTAGTTTGAACTGAGAGTAACTATCAGTATAAACTGATTACTGCCAAAGTACAAGGACAGTCCTTGCTTGCATAAAAGATCTGTCATTTGAAGGGACACCGTTTAGTTACAATATATCCCCACCTATGTCACTACTGATAGTTTAAGTCATTGGAGGCTAACCTTTTCTTGGCAGGCGTGCCACAAAGTAGTCCCACACCCTTCCCAAGTACCATTCTTCTGCCTGCTCAAATCCCTGCGCAGATCCCTGCCTCATCTGCTGCTCTGTTTTCTGGTTGCTGTCCTCTCTGCTACTGTGCTGCTTGTCCCTTCCCCAATCCGTCGAGTGCTCCACACACAGGCTGCCTGTGCCAGTTGTGGCATGCATGCCACCAGTTGGCCACCCTTGGCTTAAGTTATTAAAAGGAGTGACCATGAAAAATCTAAATTAATTTTCCTGATGCTTTTGGTCAGACTAGTTTTCATTTCTCAGGCTTTGGTCCTGCTCCTATTGAAGTCAGTATTACAGGGTCAGGCCTTCCATTGGAACTTTGAAAACGGGCTAGTCTGTTTCATTTTGTTTCTAGCCAGTTTTGCTTCCAGAGTCGTCTGTGCCAGGGTTTGGCTATCAGAGATGTCAGGGGAAAATTAAATAAACGCAAAAACATAGAATCAAAAATATGAAAAGTGTGGAAATGTTTCTGTTATAGTCTTAAAATGTTTTCTACGCAATTTACCAAAACAAAATGTTGACCTGAAATTACCCAGCAGCATCCTTTGCAATGAAAAGTGGTGTTATAGTTGGAGAAAGCATTTAATTTCTCAGTCTAGTATTGTTTGCAGAAACTTTTTGTGCATTTTCTAAAAAAAAAAAAAAAAAAAAAGAAAGTATTTGGGTAACACTGAGTAAATACTAGAAAATATGTTTAAAAGAGCAGGGAAGAAAAGCCATATTTGCAAAAAAGGTGACCTATATATGGTCTATCGGTCTTGCAAGTAAAAAAAAAAAATCAAATCTGGTGAGGATTGTCTTTATGGCATATTTTTTGTTTGAAATGAGATTGAATTTTTGGACAAGCGGTGATGCACTATTGTATGCATTAAAATTACATTTAATGCAAATCCTTGCCATTTTAAAATTCTTTGGGGTCTTCCTAGTGTTTTTAATATGCAAGCAATGTACAAAACCTGTGTTTCAGTTAGACACAGCAGCACTTTGTTTCGAAAAGAAAGGTTTAACAAAATGACCTTTAATTGAAAAAAGACTTGGAATGTCTTTATGCTAATGTTTCATTTGGGTCAAGTTATCCTTTTATTAGGTTTCATAGATTTCATAGACATCAGGGCTGGAAGGGACCTCGGAAGATCATCGAGTCCAGCTCCATTGATTGTATAAATGTGCTTCAGCACTGAAGATCAGCATTTCCAGTTTACTGTGGTTTCCTCTTGCTATGGAATTCCATTTGCAAGTCCTTTTATATATTATTGGCCTCCGTTTGGACACTTGCGCAGGAGTTCCCTTCTAGTTCTATGTTCCTTGTGGCTTATAATGATTTCTTGCTGGATGTGATATAGCCATCGCTTATTTCATGCAGTCATTGATTTTTCTCTTATTTTGTATCCCTTTTATTCTGCAATCTCAATTTTAGAAAGACTATTATGGACTGCTGATGCTTTCAGCTGAAAGCTGTATGGCTATGCCAAGTGTCGTTCCCAAATAGGATGTAAGTTAGCTAGGCTTTCTAAAAGTTGCCAGGAGGTCTGGTGGGTGTATTAGACACTTGTTTCTTAGCTTGTAGTTAAAACTTCCTGCACATAATATATTGTATCTGTGAAAAGGCCAGAACTTACTGTTCCAGGGAACTGGTACCACAGACACAAAGTGGGGAAAACATTTATAGTACTTATGGTTTCTGCCTGTATATCATCCTCAGGCAGCCTGTAACCAAAGAGGGAGTGTTTTTTTGATGGGTTTAATTTAAAATGTGAGAGCTGGGCTGGACCTTATTGCTTGCAATATTATGATTTGCCCATCATGTTTTAAATACATCTTCAGGTAACCATTTGCCTTATAGGTGTATTTCATTGTTAGTAATATATCAATGTTTGACTAGACTATATCATTGTCCGTCATCTCTGATATGTCATGTACTTTGTGAGGTAAATCCTTAGCTGGTATACATTGCCGCAGCTCCAAAATGAGCTATGACAGTTTACACCAGTTGAAGATTTCTACCTGTGTCCTTTTGGCACTTTATTGTGGACCTATCACTGAATAGGTTAATTCTTAATTACTTGCGTAATGTCATATATATATTTACAGGCATTCTATGGGGTACTGCTGCCTATGGATAAAGATATGTACCCTAATCAGGTCATTATATTTTTTTCATTAGCTATACATGGAGAAAATATATTATGTTACAAAGGATGCATTGTATATAATAGCACATATTATATGCTGTACATTATTCATTTAAGGAGTCATTATTCTTGAGGCCCTACCTCAGATTTTGTATTTATGTGTATAAATGCAATTTACTGTATTATATATTTGCCTATTATATTCTGATGTGATAAATTAGAATTTATCCTATAATGTATGGGTTCTAAAACACTAAATAAATGTCCAGTGTTTAAAAGAAACTATGGTGTTGGCATTGTCTATTGAAAATATCCCTTCCCCCAACCACAAACATCATTCTTACTTAACTCAGAGCCTTAAGGTAGCTGCAGAATTGATCCATTTGATTGTTAGAAACCTTGAGCAGCAACTGAAAACAGCTCTCTTGGGGAAAAGGAGATATTGCACAGCTGCAGAAACACATATCAATTAAATGGTTAGATTCTTAACTCTTAGAAAACTCTGTAGCTTGTTGAATAATTAATTACTTATCAAAGGGCCAACTGGATTTGCTTAAATCTTTTTATTGTATTAAATCAAATCTTTTATTGTAGCAAATCAATTTTGAACCACTAAAAATTCTGCATGGAAAACAATTGATACTGAGTGATGGAGAGGAAAGTATGTGTGAAAGAGAAAAAGAGAGGGGGCGGAAAGTGGGGTGGGGAGAAAGAGAGAGAGATGTGCAATTAAAGTGAAAGCATTGGACAGGTTTCTATGTCATTTGTGCCTTCCATTTAAAAAGCTAAAGGAGTTTACTGATTGCAATGCAGAGAGGTGAACATACTGCAACAAGCATAGTGTAATGGACTCTCATTTACCAGGATTGGAGTATTAAAATGATACTGATCCAACCTGTTTCAAAAATGGTAGAAGATAAGTATTTTTGACAAGCTCTCCCCAAGTACATATGACATCTAATAACAATGCTGCTGCATGAGCCTGAGATAAACATGGTAATAAAATACAGCTGAAACATACATTTGCTTTATGTTAAGCCTGTGATTGTGATACAAATCTAGGGCCCAGTCCTGAGGATCGCTGAGTGCTTGCTATTTTTCCAAGGACCACACAAAGATAGAAAAGATGCTTTGTTCTAGCTGTAAACCGTGCTGATGGAGGATTTGTGTGTGCAGGGGAAAGAGACAATAGGAGCTGATGATCAAATACTAAAAAATGCTTTGCATTTATGAAGTAAATTTCATCTTGGAGAATTCTGCAATTATCATTAAACATCAAAATCCTCCTGAAAGGCAGGTATACAGGGGATAAGCATCATTATTCCCCTTTTCAGATGGAAAGATTGAGGTATGGAGAGTTAAGTAGTTTGCCCGAAGTCACGTGAGTGAGTTGGTGATGGAACAAAGTAGTTTTGCAAATAGGAAGCAGTGTTCTGCTCTCATTATTAGGGCCCATTCTTTTCTGTTTTTAGAGGACAGTGTGATGTTGTTTTGGTTCTTATTTACACAGGGATTTTTAATTCTGAATTCTTTAAGTAATCTTAAAGAAATATCTATTTACACATGTATATACAAAGGATCATACATGCACACATTTTGAATCATTTTAAAGTATTTTAAATGGAAACCACTCCAATCTTCTGGATAAGTGGTGATATTGCTAAGTTTCCCATGGTCAAAATTTAGATCTACCCAATCTTTCTGACCCTGAGTGTCTACCAGCTTGCCAAAACAAGATTAAAATATAACTTGACTCTAGAATGAATCAGCAGCAACAATCTCAGGGTGCTGAGTACAGTTGTGTCCCCTGCATCAGTAAAGGTCTTTGGTTTCTGCTCTGTTGACTCGAGAATGGACAAAATAAACTGGATTGATATTACAGTGCCACATTGCCTACATGTTGATGCCCATGGACCAAAATCATCTGTAAGGTCTAACTGAGGAAATATCTTGAACGTTACCTAGCCACGTACTTAAAACCTTAAAAAAAATGGATGCCAGCTTATGATTATTTTAGTATGTAGTAAATACCTTGTACCCTAATCATTACAGTTCTTTCACATCCCCTATGGTCTATTATGTAAAACTCAATAACGGGTCTTAACCTGTGAGACTAATGCCCCACCATTTTAACATTCAGGCTGTAGGTTTACACCCACTACTTTATTCATTCATCAAAACAGGGACGTGCAATTATTTCGGGCAGAGGGTTGCTTACTGAGTTTTGCAAGCCATCAAGGGCTGCATGACAGGCAGCTAGGGGCAGATAAATATTAATTTTCTAAATTTTTTAGGGGCCCGATGGGCCAGATAGAATGGTCTAGTGGGCCGCATCTGGCCTGCAGGTCACATTTTGCCTGCCCCTGCATCAATACTTCTCCTGCTACTATGGATAGGTATTTTGTACACTGCTGCCCTCTACTGGATGCAAAGTCACATTTGCTCATATGATCGTGACTCAAACTTTCCAGACTGTGGCATGACTACAAAGGGTACTACTGCAACTAAAAAACTTTGCATGCTATCAAGTGGTAGACACCCTCTGTTTTCAGACTGGAGCTCATGTATTCAATTCTAAATGCTGCATGCAAGTAGTTTAGGTAAAAATTGAGATGTGTATTTTTTCTCATGACACTAACAATAGTGCTTTGGACATTTAATCACCTGCCATCCAGGGAACACAAATTGTTTCATACACCTCCCTGAAGTATTAAGGAGTATAAAGGAAATGCTTTATCAGCCTTTCAAATGCCACAAACTCTGTGGCAGAAAGGATTAGCAATTTAACAACACATGGTCAGCAACATCACAATTATTTAGGTCAGGAAGTGAAGAAATACACAGCTTCAACCAGAACTTCAGGGGGAATTTTTGCAAAGTAAAATATTATGAGAGCTGAAATCCAGCTAAGCTGGCTGGAATTATTAACGCGCTACTCTTACAAAAGTGCTGTCAAACTTCTAATTGCTACAAATGTTCGGGACTTCAGTTTTAAGTCATCTGAACCTTACACCCTCTGGCAACATGCATTTCTGCCATAATCATGTTGGGACTAAGTTCCGTACTAATACAGGGGAAGCATTTGTTACCAGTCATATAATATTAGAGGAAGTGTGAGAATGGCCTTAGGAAGTGCCAGTTTCTCTAACCCTCTATTCACTTCTTCTATTTGGTTCCTAGCAAAAAATACAGAAATCTTTTTTCTTTTCTCCCTGCAACGTGCTGCCTCTGTGAGTTACCAGCAAAGGGCTTTTATCATGTATGACTATATTGGTAGTACCCTTATCTATAGGATTGACTCTGGTTAGAATGTTACTTACTGAAATACCTCCATTACATCCTGCAGTGTCTATGTTTTCCTTTGAGGTTTCTACTCTAAATAGCCACATGGCCCCAGAATTGTTTCAAGCTGGTCTACCCCCCAAAGTTGCACAGGATTTAGGTAAAGGCATGCTTTTAAATTGATTTGCCTAAGTCAGTACAAACTTCTGTATTCATTATCTTATGTATTTTTTTAAATCTTTGGTTATTTTTAATTTAGCTTAAGCTGACAAGGAATCAATTTTTGATAACTCAGGATAAGCGAAGCTTACTTGATTTATGTGGGACCACTCTGGGTTTGCACTGGTTTAATTTAATCAGTTTAAAAGAAAACCTTCATGGTGCAGCAAGAAGAAACAATTAAAATGTCTTTGAAACACTTCAAAGAGCTACCTGTACAAGAGTACTTGCTTTTGCAATGTTCCAAAAGCAGCTGAAGTGCTCCAAAATATTACCGCTTCAAATGAGGTGCTATTTTGCAGCGTTTCCTTTCTTATTACATGAGTATGGGGACAGGGAACCTCTTGGTCCTTCAGAATCTCACAGTGCTCTGCTTTTCCCCTGCTCCTTCATTGGGAGGGGAGGGTGGGCAGTCTGACTTAACAGACTGTGCAGCTGTGGGGTCCAACTTGCTGGTCCTTGCCAGTTTGGTACTCAGAGCCCCCTGCTGGTGCTGGGCTCTCTAGCCCCAATCACCTCTACCTCTCCTAAGGCAGAAGAGACTTAGACTAGAAGATTTCAGGTAGGAGTGGGGTGTGGAGAGCCAAACTGAAGGTCTCTACAGTCCCCTGTAGCACCCCGTGTCTGGAGAGCTGTGGCTGCATGCAGCTGCAGCAATTTTTAATCATTCCAGCCTGGGAGTGCCACAGGGGCTGTATCTTTATCCCATGTATGAAAAGATACCTTTGTGAAACATTTCCAGCTTTTCAAAAGCTACTCGTGTCTGCATCTTTAGTTAAACCCAGTGCAACTTTGTGTGGAAGTGCACCAGGTCATTCTGTGGCTGAGCAAATGTGAATGGCATAACACAGAGGCATGCTTCAGAGCACAGCATTGCCCTTTTATCTAAGAGACCCATTCCTATTAGTCCATGTTGTCAGAATACCATAGAAGGTGTTGCTCTACAATTAGCTCTATTCATTCCATTGGGATAAGAATGGCACTTGCAAAATAAAACTAAGGAAAAAAAAAGAAATATATTTAAGACTTTAAAAAATGGAAATGGCTAAAAATCATCAGAGTACATTGGTGATGAATGACAGAGAATTTTGGGGACATTGACCTCATAGATTCCACTAAGCATATCCACTGCCTCCAGCCAGGAACACCTGTGTTCTGCACTTGATATAATTTACTAAATAACTAAGCAACCCTTGTAGGCTTTTGTTTGCCAAAATAAGAGTACATGAATATAAATGACCCTTAAAATACTCATATATATCCTCGGTGTTGTAACATTGAACAATTTTATTATATGTTTAAGCCTGAACAAACAGCTTTTTTTTACGTGGCATGTGAGTACCAAATATCCATCTGAAATGACATTGCCCAGTATCAGGCCACTAGGGAGAAAAAAAATCCTCTGGCTTTACAATGAAATGGTGATTCAACTTGAAGTTCTGTAAAGCTAGACAAATCTCTCACGGGAGGTGGAAAGAGAATTAGTATCGTTTTATTTTCCCCCAAAATAGAAATCATTTTGTTTCTCAGTGTCTGACCCCATTTCTACTGATTTAAACAGGAGCGAGATCTGGGTCCCAAGTTTTCTGGGCTAAATTTAAAGCCATATTTTATTAGAGAGAAGCAGTAGGTGACATTATTTTATGTGGTATAATGTATTTTTTGACATGCTGGATGGGGTTTAGAGAGACAACAGAGGTTTGTTTTTTGTAATTGTTCTGGGTGCTGCTTTTCACTGCAGACTTTCCAAAGCTTTAAAGAATCATCCCAACTGTTTGGATTGAAAACATGAGAACCAGCAGCCAAGTGATTTGACCATGGGAATGCAGAGAGCTGGCAGAGGAGTCTTTTGACTCTTTTATCCCCCCCCCCCCCCCCTCTTTCCTTTCCCTCC
>NW_005841829.1:8053782-8054466 GCF_000455745.1 Alligator sinensis
TTTTTCCATTGCTGTACCATTAACAAATGTCAGGTCAGCTAATTTATTGCAAGGACTGTTTTCCAATTTTCCCAAACATTTCTGACGTAAAGCATGTATAGAGAGAATGGTAAGTAAAGATCATTCTTCACAAAAACAGAAGTAGACTCACATCACCAGTGAGGAAGGGTTTCCTAAAATGACCCTTGTTAAACGACTGAGTATTAAGTTCTGTACAGAATGGGGTGGCTGCAGGCCCACAACCTGCTGACCCGTAAACAGAGGACAAACGCTTGGAATGAGGGGCACAATACAAGAGTAGTGTAGGAATCTCACCGCTCCGTAATTCAGGGCAGGTCCTCATGTTGATATCCAGATAATGCTTAGCTGACAAGAATAAGAGAAAATAAAAAAGAAAAGCAACCGCAGCAAAGACAGAGCAGGCTTCTCAAGCTGGCTTCACGAGCTGGGCCAGCTGAAGGGTGGGTGATTGCCATTTTGTCGGGGGTGGCTTGCAATTTTGTGAGTGGCGTGTTCCTCCTAGCCCTTGCGCAGCGCTCCGAGTCGGGGTGGGTGTTTAACAAAAAATAAAAAAAGCTGGGTAAGTAAAAAGCACGAGCACAAGAGGTTAGCAGATGGAAGCGATGCTGACGCACCCCCCTGCTAGCTGTGCCTCCCCCTCACAGGCCTGCTCAACAGCAGGAA
>NW_005841829.1:8054476-8054866 GCF_000455745.1 Alligator sinensis
TGAGCTGGAAGCAAATCTATCAGTCCCTTCCAGAGGCTGGGAGGAGGAGGAGGAGGCCAAACCCCTAGCCACACTGGGAGCACGATCGGCCGTGTCCTGAGGTCTCAGTGGGTAACAGGTGCAGCCTGAACCCACTGAAGCGGCACTCAGTCAGCTGGGCAAGGTACAATGCCACCCCTGTAGGAACCCAGCCTAGTGGAGGGCAGGGGCATTCCCAGGGAGGCTGCCCTGCCCCTGCCTCTGCTCCCTCTAACAAAGGGGTGAGGCGATCCCCCCGGCCCTGGGCTCCAGGCTGCGGCCCCCTGGCGGGAGGGGCATGAACAAAGCGCCCTCCAGTCCCTCTGCCTCGGTGCAGGCGCCTGGTGGGGGGGGGCTGATCCACTGGCAGCG
>NW_005841829.1:8055236-8066100 GCF_000455745.1 Alligator sinensis
GGGGGGCCGCCCCCCCGCCCCTCCCCCGCTTCCCCTCGGGGTCTCGGACCCCCTCCCCTCCCCTTGGGAGTCTCAGACCTCTTCCTGCCTCTCCTTTCCTCCCAGCAGGGTCTCGGGCCGCCCCCCTGCTCTCCCAGCAGGGTCTCAGACCCCCACGTCTGCCTGCCTCTCCTCGGGGTCTCAGACTCTCCTACCCCTGCTTCCCCTCCGGATCCCCCCACCTTTCACTCCCATAAAGGTCTCATCCCCCACCTCCCTTCCTGGCTCAACAGGGCAGGCACCTGCTGGAGGGGGCATTTTTCTCCCCCCTTGCCATGCAACACAGGTGCCAGGGCCAGCAGGCGAGCAGGCTTGGCCCTGGGGGTCCGCAGGTGTGGGGCACGCCTCCCCTGCCCAAGCAGAGCCCTCCTTCTCCACTTGCCAGGCAGGCAACTGGGCGCACAGCAGGGACAAGGACTGCTGGGGCAGGCGGGTGGCTTCAGCATGCCCAGCTGGCAGAGTCACCTCTGCCCAGCAGAGCTGCAGCTTGTTCTGCTGGGTTGGGGGGGGGTCTAGGGAGGAATCCTCCCCGCTGAGTTTTGTCTTGGCAGGCTCCTCTTTGGGGACCTTTCTCATTTTGCCCGGCTCCTCCGGGTGAGCCCTCTTGCCCTCTGTTCATTTTTGCGGCGCTTAAGAAGCGGTCTCTCAGGAGGGGCATGTGTGAGGCAAGATTCAATAATGAAAAGTTTCAGGAAGCCCAGGCTGCCTCTCTCACTCCCTGCTGTTTGTTCATGAAAGGAGAGGATTTGGAGTGAGAACAGGTGAAAGCTGCGGGGAAGCGGGCATTAGCCTGAGAAGGAAAGAAAGAGCAGGTCCCTTTGGATTTTTCTGCTTTCCAGAGTGCTCTGGGACCACAGGGCAAGGCAGAGTTTTGCCACGAAGCTTCCCATTTAATAATGTTGGGAGCGTCCTTTAGGATGTTGGTATTAAACGTGGTCCTTTAGGATGCTGGCATTAAACATGGTCCATTGCCATACGCCTGATACCGTAGCCTGATCAGAAAGCTTCCCTTTGTAAATCTGAGGTTGCTGATCAGTCTTCCTTTTGGGCCGATTAGAAGACTGGCACATTTTTAATTCTGGCTATTTAGTGCAAACGCTTTCTAGGAGGGGCTTTATCTGTAAGAGGGAATCTCATTATCATCTTGAAGGCATGCATATGCAGATCACACGCATAAGCTGTTATCTCGATATCTTTCATCCACAAGTATTGCTATATTGGCTGCAATGGGGGCCATTTTTATTAAAGTGCATGCTTTATTGAGAACTGAAATGTAGCCTCCCTGGGCATTTAGGAAGGTTTAAAGACCTGGGGAATACTTGTAACAGGCAAGATACAGACTACAAATCCCTGATGCAAAGAGTTAATAGAAATAATATAGCAGAAACACATTTTTTTCTTGTGGAGTCTTTGTTCTCTTTACTCTCATGTAGTGTACTACTCTTAATAAGCTTGGATTTAGAGTATGTGAGGGGGACATTTTCAGGATGATGTGCAAATGATGTTTTCAGGAAAATAACCTGGTAAAATTACTATAGGCACAAATTTATATTTTCCCTAGAAATCAAAGTTTAAGATGGCAGTTAACATAATAAAGTATTGGAGTATTGCCCCATCAGCGAATGTCACTTGAACTTGTAGAGTGTGACAATAAAGATGCCTAGGGAGAAAATTTCTCTTGTTCTCTTAGCCACTGCAACATTGATATTGCATATTGACACTCAAAATGGTTGCTAAGACTAATTTGAGACTAAATTATTTGGAATGGTAGAGCTCCTTGGAAAGTTATTTTTGTGTAATGATAGGCATCAGTGCTGTTAATGGTCAAAAATGGAATATATGTTTTAGAGTTTACTTCATGCTGCTGTTCAAATGGAAAATATGTGCTAGACAATGACTGGATTGTGCTAAGTACATTTTTACTTAAAGTTCCTTCTCTAGTGCAACCGTATGTATTTACACATCATCTCTCTACACATCATCACATGGATGTCTATCCATGCATAGACATTATCACATAATATAAGCAGGTGCAATGAAAGCATAATTAAACTATAGAGAATTTTCTTTGATCACTAGGACTCGGGTATCCTTGAGAAAGGTGCAGGCAGACAATGCAAGTTGCAAGGGCTGTGAGGCTGCATTCATTTGTTTGAGGGATTTCCTGTTGACATTCTTAATTATATGGCTTAAGCCTCTCATGTACTACAGTGCCTTCAAGTCTCATAGGGCCAAATCCCCAGACTCCTGAATTTTTCTATCTTTGCTCAGGCAAACTTCTGAAGCAACTGGAGTTTTTCCCGAATAAGAAACTGAGCTAAAGATTTGGCCTGTTGACTTGTACAGGGGTTGAAGACAGTCAGCCCCTCACAAGATCCATAATTTGCACAACTTGAAAACAATAATGTTTAAGGAATTTCTAGCTTTTCGTTCTGTTACTAAGAGACAGAGCATACCATATTGGATGCAAATACCGTTGATGTGCCCATAGTTCTCTTTACATAACTCTCCTAGTTAAGATCTCTGAGCCTGGAGACCACAGAGGGAAAAGAAACCTGGTTATAAAACGGAAACTACTGATTTGTCATGTATTAATTATTAAATGACCAGGATTTTGAGTGTCTGCATGCAATCTCAAGAGCCAGTACAAGAAAATGAACAGGTATTTCAAGCAACAAAGTATGTTCTTGCTAAGAATGTTTGAACCTGGGGTGACCAAAGTCTCAGGTGATGTCAAATAAGTCAGTAGAGCTATGCTGATTTATGCCAGTTGATTATCTGGTCTCTGCGTCTCAAATAAGCAGTTTTAAAATAGTTTGAAGCTACTGTACTTAATGGGGTCACCTCTGTTTGCTGTGTTAGGACACAACTGTACTCTCACTGAAGTTGGCTTCTGTAGGATCAGCGTTGGACTTCATGGACATGTCCATACAAGCGCACATATGTGTTTCCTCGGGGACAACTAGCAAATGTGTACCACTGCTAGTTTTCCCTGGGGAACAGCCCTGCACATGCACTCTGGTGTGGGGCAAATTGCCCCAGGTGCAGTGGGGGAGGCTGGGGCCAGCACCTGGGCTGGCCCCAGTAGCCTTATCTGAGGTCCTGGGTGCATCTTGGAGCTGCAGTGGAGGTGATCCAGGCACATGGAGCCTGGCTGGCAGCCGAAGCATGGCTCTGGCTTGCCAGGCTCCAGTTCTGAGCAGAGCACACTGCTGCCACGTGTGCTTTTTTTTTTTGTGTGCGTTTTTTTTTTTGTTACTGGGATTTCCTGGTATCTGAATTTGACTCTGTGCTGCAAATATGCAGTGCAGGGAATCAAATCACGTGTGCAGTGTGTATTTTGCGGTACCTCAGAAGCTTTTGAGGCACTGCAAAGAGCACTGGTGCACTCATGTGAATGTACCCCATTAAACATGGCTTAATGGTTCATCCTTCCAGTATACAACATGTTGGGACTGATATCAGTAGAAAAGCTGTCCGACTGGACTGGGCTTTTGGATGGCCCATTACTCTTTGGAACCAAGCATTCCAATCTCAGCTGAGTCAGCCCAGCCTTTCCTTCTTCCTAAAACGTTACCCTTACTATCAAAGTTTGTGCATTCTTCTTTTGAATGAGACCTTAAAAAAAGAAGGTACCATTTGGCTTTGATGTTCTTAGCCAACATGTTTCCTCCTCTGATTGTTGTGTGTGCTGTTTAAAGAGCAGAATGCTACTCCCTTCTCTCTAGACTTGGATGCCTTGTTAGCAGTGCCACTCCATGCTGTGATGCAGTGCAGGACCTTTATAAATACCAGGTTTATTGTTACTATTCACTAACTTGATCATTCTTTGCTTTGGTCAAAGGAATGTATTTTTTATTAATACGTTTTCATAGTTGTGGTTTTAGATTTGGCTAGGATGATTTTTGCTGGGAAGAGCTGGTTTGATATTGAGACGACGGGCTGCATAGTTTCTCACTTGAGACTTTGGATGCTATTACCGAATGTGGTAGCACCCAGCTGAAGGAAAAGAAATAAAATCTCATTGGAATACAAGCACTGTGGGTTCTGAGCATCTGGAATGGATTGAAGAGTATGTTAAAGCCCAGTGACACTGTTGAGAGTTTAAGAAAATTATACTGTAGGAGCAGTTTACCCCAAGTTCATTGCAGGCTGCCTGAATTTTCTACAGAAATGTGTTTAGCCTTATATTCACATGACAGCATAAAGGCAATACACTCTAATAGAATTTCTGTGGAAGCCAGAACTGTTCTTATGAAGTGAAGTCTTCTGTCATAGGGGCCAATCCTGCTAGGTACACAGCGCTCTTAATTCGTGCTTAAGGACAGAGGTGAAAGGAAGAGTTTTTAAAGTTATCTTTTCAGTCACTTTTAATACTTCATGCATTTTATGAAATAGTGTCATCTGCATTAGCACAATATATTACCCCAAGGTATTTTAATACTTGAGTAATGGAAAAGGAGAGAGTTCTGTGGTCTAATTGATTTATGAACAGAATTTCTGATTTCTTCTTGTTCATTATCCACCCCAATAGTTTTTGAGAGAGTCTTTCAAAAACTGAGAACAGGACACGTGCTGTCTAACTCTTTCAGATATACCAGCCCTGAAAGAAACCAAAGGAAGTGATTTAAATATAACATAGGAAAACGCTCAGCAGAATTGGGTATACTTTACCAAGGGAATGGCTGGGCCCCTTGAAGCCTTTGGGAGTTTTACCCATTGATTTCAGTGGGGTTAGGATTTTACTTTATGAGCCTACTCCTCCTGCTCCTAATTAAGTTAGTTGCAAAACTCATTAGGGACATGACTGGATTCTACAAGAGGTTCTCAATCTACATGCCAAGCACATATCTGATAGTACATCAATCACCATGTTGACAGATGGCCCCAGGACAGTCTCTTCCTATTTCTGGCTGGATAAATGTGATATATTTAACCATCTAAAGTGTTTGATAAACATATAACTGTCCTTAACTTCTGAGCCTCAATATGTACAACAACTTTAAATTGCATTTGGACATGAATAGCCTCTCTCATCTGTATTGAAGGTATGAAAATCATCCATTTCCATCAAGGTGGTATAGGATAGTGGTTCTCGGCCTTTTTGGACTTGAGACCTCCCTCACTCCCGACCCACTGCCTCCTGGCCCTGCTGGCATCCCTCACTCCCAACCCACAGGTCCCCACCCCCTTAGCCCTGACCTGCGGCCCCCCCCAGCCCCTCAAATGTGTGGGGTAGGGGGTAGGTATGTGGGGAGGGGGGGGCATGTGAACCCCCAGATTTGTGCACTTACAGGAGGCATGGGGCTGTAGTCTGGCTGGGCAGTCACAGGCAGTTGGGACCCAACACAGGAGGGGTAAGCAGGGTGACGAGACTAGCTGCTGCTGCTGCCGGGACCCCCACACCAGCTGTACCATAGTAGCATGAGAAGTAATGGATGGGGGGGCCATACTGCTCTCACTTTCTCCTGCTGCCAGTTGCTTGTGTGCTGGGCAGCAGCTCTACCCTAATGCCATGGCTTGGCTGCCACTACTCGCCTCAAGCTGCCCACACTGCCTCCCACATCGCTGCCCCCCAGGGTACAGTCACAGCCTGAGGAGGGAGTGGTAGCTGGGCACTGGTGGCGAGGTAGAGCTGGAGCCTGACGCACGAGCGGCTGGCAGTGGGAGAAGGTGAGGACAGCGTGGCCCCCCCCCATTCATTATTCCTTGTGCTGCTGGCGGTGTGGCTGTCACGGGAGTCCTGGCAGCAGCAGCATTAAATCTTGCTGGCCTGCTCTGCCCTCGCCCGGTGGGTCCTACCCACTGGGCTGCGGAGGCAGCTCCTGCCCATACCCCAAGCATTTAAAAAAATGTTTCTGATCCTTTCATATATTTTTGCTACCCACTTTTGGGTCATGACCCATGGGTTGAGAAATTCTGCTATAGTATATTCTATCACAGGGATTTTCACACTTTTTTAAGGAGTGTACCCCTTGTGCAAGTGGTGGCTGTACGTGGAGCAGGGGGAGGTGGCGGAAGCTGGATGCAGATCAGGGGGTGGGGGGGCGGCAAGTGGTGGTGGCCAGATGTAGAGCGGGGGGGGGCTTGCATGGGGTGGTGGTGTGGGGTGTTGGATGGTGGTGGAGGCCACTGTGTGCAAGCTCCCCCCCGCCCCTGTGCCTAGCCGGCCCACAGAGGGAAGCCGCTGCCCTTATGTGTCCCCCCTCCCCCGCTCCTGAGAGGCAGCAGTGTGGGGTGGTGGATGGCAGCGCTCCATCCTTGCCTGCTTGCACATACCCCCTAGCACCTTTCTGCATACCCCCAGTTGACAATCCTTTCTCTATTATAATGGCTTTCAGGATCAACTTATGCATTTAGTTTACATCTAATGTAGTTAATTTTGTAATTAAGTAATTTAATTTATTAATACTGAAGAGGAGATGCAACTAGATATGGAATGAGTATTTTCAGACTTCAGTGAGTCATTGGTAATAGTATAGCTTACTGTGTGTGTGTGTGTGTGTGCGCGCGCGCATGCACGTGCATGTGAGCGCGTGTTGCTAGCCACTTTCTTGCTTTTTTCCTTTGCCTTTAGTTGCTTAAGTTTTGTTTAACTGTAATGGCTCTCTTGCCATGTCTTACTGCTGTATTAAATCTAGTATCTTTATTGTGTTTAATTTCATGTGCAGTAAAATTGTGGGAAAGAAAAGGTAATATCTTAATTGTGGGAAATGGAAAAAAAATCTTTTATTTTTAACTTGTAGGGTAGTTACTGTCTTTTAAGTAATTACTGGATATGTTATTTGTACATATAGTATATACTTTTCTGTCCTAGTTTATCTTCATTATTTTAATTCCTTGATTTAAAATAAAAATTGATTTGCCTCAATTTCTTTCACAGTTGCTGGATTTGGAATGGATCCTGACTTACAAATTGATATTATCACAGAACTGGACCTTGTGAATACGACCACTGGAGTTATGCAGGTGTCAGGACTACACAATGCCAGCAAAGCATTTTTATTCCAAGGTAAATCAAACAGCTTCATTTCACTAGGAAAGCCCCTGTCTTTATGAATTACTGAGAGTCTGGATGTTTAACTTAAACTTTATAACGTGCTTGCATTTCACTATGGCTTCTGCTTATCTTGAAGATATTGTATGTCTTATTGTGATTAATGTGGTGTTTTTAAAGGAACTCCATCAGGTATCTTAGGCATAAATTTCAAGGGAAACATTTTTAGGTAGGTGCAAACGTTTTTCTGAGTTGTTTTCAACCAAATCCTTTGCAGCAGTTTCCTGGCCTGGATCCAGTCCTACCTTAACATTTTTGCCCATGTATCCATACATCATAGGAGTTGTGTGAATATAAGAGGGTAGTCCTAGAGTCCTTTGTCAGTGTATTGATATTGATTAGTACTATGTCAGACTCCAGACTATTTCAGTGGGACTCCTTGCATGAAAACGATACATAATACCATATTTTTGACTGTCCAAGTTGAAACTGGCACAAAGTAAGTTGAGTGCATTCCTGAGGAAAAAGTAACTGCTTTGTGAAGTAACTACAGGTCATGTATCTCCAGCCTAGCCAGCTTAATATGAATACATAAGATACCTATCAGAAAATCTTATTGGAAGAACCCTTTAGGAAAATTATGCAGCTTTCACCTATACTTCATGATATTTCAAATCACATGGTTTGTGCTAATTGCTAGATGCCGGAATCATAAACATCTGAAATGTAGGCATCATTACAACTACGAGATATTTAGCTCATTACAGCTATGAGATATTTAGCTTTTGATTTCCTTCCTAAGAATCCAGTTTTGTATTTTGTGCTGGAGTACTATTTAGGTAGCTGAGGTGACCTGTGTTAAAAGCAGGTCTCTGCAGACTACAGTCTTAATTGGTTTGAAATATTTTAAAATTTTCAATTGAGGTTTTGTGGTGTTAACTGAAATCATGTTGACAAACTGTTACTATGGGTCTTCAGTGTGATAGTCAGTCTTCATGAAAAAGCGAAGAGGTCAACATGGGTAATCCAGGAGTTTTTGAAACTATTGAGACTGAAAGAAAATTTGAAAGGATAGTGATAATGGATGTACAGTTCTTTAGTTCCTTTTGTACTAGAGAGTACAAAGTACTTAGAAACCTAAAGAAAATTACAGATAAAAACTTTACACGTAAGTTTATCTGCCTCTGAAATGCAGACAGCTCTAGGGAAAAATGTGCTTGGACAGGAAGTGAAGAATATAGTTTAGGGTCTGGAGTTCGTATGCAAAGCTCTTTGAAATCTAGATCCCCAGGAACAAATCTCTTCATGCATAAAGCTCATGTCCATGAGCAGTCACCTCCTGTAAATCCTTTTTCACCAAGAGGCCAGGGTGGAACTGTTGTCTGTATTTAGGTGTCTGTGTGTAGTTTTAGTCAGGAATGGGTCTGTAATGGGACTCTTGACCAAGCATCCCCAGTTGTTCCTCCTTCCTGGAAGAGGTCTATGGGAGACCTCTCCCTGATGCCATGGGACAGAGCGCAGATCCCAGATTACCCTGATTGTTTTGGGGTGACTTTCCTGGTTGTACATATTATTTTTTTGTTACTTGTAGTATGTTTGAGGCTGAATAAGATAGAAACATTCCCCTTCATTAGACAAAGAAACTTTCTTTAGGACAAGGAGTATCAAGCTCATCCTTCCACTTGCTTGCTTTTTTCCCCTTTTTCTTCTAGTTGGTTAAGTTTTATTTAAATGTAATGGCTCTCTTGCCATCTCCTACTGATGTATTAAATCTAGTATCTTTATTGTGTTCTATTTCATGTGTAGTAAAATCAGTGGAAAGAAAAGGTAATAGCTTAATTGTAGGAAATGGAAAAGAACATCATTTTTTTTTTTTACCTGTAGGTTAGTTGCTGTCTTCCAAGTAATTACTGGATATATTATCTGTACACATAGTATATACTTCCCTGTACAGGAGGTTTTCATGTGGTCCAGAAGAGAGGCATGAGGCCATTTGCAGTCCAGATGGTGTACACAGATCAGCCATGTACTGAAGCCAGGGTATGCACTGGACTGGCCCCGTGTGCTGCATGCACATGTGCTGGCTCTGCCCCTGCCCACTGCATGTGGGATTCATGACTGGTGGGGAGTGCAGGCCTAGTCCAGGTGTGTGTTGCAAAGCACCTGCTCTGGACCAGTTCTGTGCACTGGATCTGGAGTACTGGTCTGGTCTGTGGGCACGATCTGTGCTGGTCCTGGATGCAGCCTACAGGGGTGGTCTGGTGTGGGTGCCCCGTGCAGTGCACACTTTGAACTAGTCCCACGTGCAGGGCATGGGGCTTGTCCGAGACCCACGGGCAGCACCGTGGATCAGGTGATGCAGCCTGTAGTCCGGAGCAGCCCTATCTTTGACACCCTTGCGTTAAAAAGGATGGCTTGACCTTGCTTCAGACCTTTTGGTTCAGGCTAATTTGTTCTTTGTTTGATGCTCATCTTTCTTTGCTGGTGCTTCGATGTTTATCAGTAGCTGACCCACCATTGTGTTAAATAATAATAGGGCTTTTTTTCTGCATTTGAAACTCTGGGGACAATTTACAAAAGCTTGAATTTGACTACACAGATTGGAATACTGAACCATTAGAATCACTGATCTTTGTGTTTGATTTGCTTAATTTTACAGTAATTCTTCAGCCTTACAAACCTTGTATATGTTGGAGCATCCCCAAAATGACTATCTCAGATGCTTGGAAAGTAGCGCCTAAGTTTTAAAAACTTCATTGTTCTATGAAGCATATCACTAATCCACTGCAAAATGTACCTCCTTTTCTATGTTCTCCCAGAAGTGATCCCTTCTTTAAGAAAGGCTTTGCTTTGATCATTTATTGTTGTGCTCTACTGTTTAATGCCCGCTTTTGTTTTCTTTGCTTTACTTGTTACATATTGCTGTAATATCTAGTATCTGTTTCTCAGGGTTCTCTGGCAAACATTTATTTAATGGCATGATGGAAACTGATTCCATGTGTACACGGTAAAGAATTGCAATTTTGGGATCAGGAGTCAGATCCCAGTCACTTTGGGCACCTATACATGTGCAGCAAGGCTGCTCCCACACGCTGTAATTACAGTGCATTGGAGTAGACTTGATTAATTGAGTCTGCTGAAGCATGGTAATTACTGTGCTCCAGCAGACTCCAGTGTCACATGTATCAGCATACCTGTGCTGAAAAATGGCAGCAGGGGTGCTGATACACATGTTGTTGTGGGTGCTTTAATTAGAGCAGCTCTCAGAACCTCTTTAGTTAAAGCCCTCACCCCGCACACACCCATAGAGCATTTGCGCCAGTGCACGGGGAGCCAGAGGTTATGACTTCACTGAGGATTTCACCTATGAGTTGAAAGCTTGGTGCCTGCAGCAAGGCTGACAATCAGCTGATTGTCGGCCCCAGGCTGGCTAGCTCTGGGTCTGGTCCAAGACTGTGAGGTCCCTAGGGTCCAGGTTCAACCACTGGCTGATTGTTGGACCCAGCCCCAGACAGTTTTGGTTCTGGTTCACCTGGGGCTGTTCAGGCAAACAATCAGCCGATTGTCAGCCCTGGTGGGTTCAAGGGCTTTCCCTAGTGGCACCTTTGGTGGGACTGCTGAGCTTGGGTCAGAGGCTCCCAGCTGGGGGAGCTGAAAGGCTGCCAAGTGTGTGGGGTTTAAAGTCTTCATGCAGGAAGTCCTTTATCTCCCCCTGCTGGAAGCCTCTGATCCCCCATGCCCAGAAGCCCTGCCTGAGCAGCTGGGCATGGGGTTTAAATTTCCCAGTGAGGGAAGCCTTTTGGCTACCTTATCTAGAGGCTCTGATTT